>NC_057391.1:69251272-69320547 GCF_019320065.1 Cervus canadensis
TGCTGGGATAACTGGTCAACCACTTGTAAAAGAATGAAACTAGAACACTTTCTAACACCATACACAAAAATAAACTCAAAATGGATTAAAGATCTAAATGTAAGACCAGAAACTATAAAACTCCTAGAGGAGAACATAGGCAAAACACTCTCCGACATAAATCACAGCAAGATCCTCTATGACCCACCTCCCAGAATATTGGAAATAAAAGCAAAACTAAACAAATGGGACCTAATGAAACTTAAAAGCTTTTGCACTACAAAGGAAACTATAAGTAAGGTGAAAAGACAGCCCTCAGATTGGGAGAAAATAATAGCAAATGAAGAAACAGACAAAGGATTAATCTCAAAAATATACAAGCAACTCCTGCAGCTCAATTCCAGAAAAATAAATGACCCAATCAAAAAATGGGCCAGAGAACTAAACAGACATTTCTCCAAAGAAGACATACAGATGGCTAACAAACGCATGAAAAGGTGCTCAACATCACTCATTATTAGAGAAATGCAAATCAAAACCACAATGAGGTACCATTACACGCCAGTCAGGATGGCTGCTATCCAAAAGTCTACAAGCAATAAATGCTGGAGAGGCTGTGGAGAAAAAGGGAAGCCCTCTACAGTCTCTGTTGGCACTTGGTGGGAATGCAAACTAGTACAGCATATGGAAAACAGTGTGGAGATGTCCTTAAAAAAAAACTGGAAATAGAAACTGGCCATATGACCCAGCAATCCACTTCTGGCATACACACAGGGAAACCAGATCTGAAAAGAGACACATGCACCCCAATGTTCCATCGCACACTGTTTTATAGGAGCCAGGACATGGAAGCAACCTAGATGCCCATCAGCAGATGAATGGATAAGGGAGCTGTGGTACATATACACCATGGAATATTACTCAGCCGTCAAAAAGAATTCATTTGAATCAGTCCTAATGAGATGGATGAAACTGGAGCCCCTTATACAGAGTGAAGTAAGCCAGAAAGATAAAGAACATTACAGCATACTAACACATATATATGGAATTTAGAAAGATGGTAACGATAACCCTATATGCAAAACAGAAAAAGAGACACAGAAATACAGAACAGACTTTTGAACTCTGTGGGAGAAGGTGAGGGTGGGATGTTTCAAAAGAACAGCATGTATACTATCTATGGTGAAACAGATCACCAGCCCAGGTGGGATGCATGAGACAAGTGCTCAGGCCTGGTACAGTGGGAAGACCCAGAGGACTCGGGTGGAGAGGGAGGTGGGAGGGGGGATCGGGATGGGGAATAAGTGTAAATCTATGGCTGATTCATATCAATGTATGACAAAACCCACTGAAATGTTGTGAAGTAATTAGCCTCCAACTAATAAAAAAATTAAAAATAAAATAAAATAAAATAAAAGAGTAATAGTCTTTTTTTTTTTGCTTCCTTAGTTTTATTTATTTACTTTTTAATTTATTTATTTTAATTGGAAGATAATTACTTTACAATATTGTAGTGGTTTTGCTGTACATTGACATGAATCAGTCATGGGTGTACATGAAGAGTAGTAATCTTATGCTGAGGTGCTGAATCCAGTCTTGCATGATCACAAGGCTATTCATATCTGAGATATCAGTCTATGACCTGCAAACAAGTTGGCTACCTCTCTTGGCTAATACCAGGTGTCTTTCTAATTTTATCGGCATTTCTGTGAGTTTGTTTAGGATGAGGCGTTCTGTATGGCCTCAGGCTTCTGAATAGCAAGAACCAAAAGCTGCTCTAATTTTTAGGGATGAGTAAACTGAGGTTTATTGATGACCCAAGATTATTCAACTGGAAATTGTCAGAGCTAGGATTAAAACCTGTGCATGATCTGCTTCTTGTTGGCATTCTTCCTCCCTTTGGCTTTTATATGGTATTTGTGATAGTTAATTTTATGTATCAGCTTGACTGGGCCATGAGGTAACAAGATTGTTAGTCAGATATTCTGAGTATGTCTGGGTGGATGTTTGTGATGAGGTTAACATTTGAATTACTAGGAACAAAGCTAGTGGAGGTGATGGAATTCCAGCTGAGCTATTTCAGATCCTAAAAGATGATGCTGTGAAAGTGCTGCACTCAATATGCCAGCAAACTTGGAAAACTCAGCAGTGGCCACAGTACTAGAAAATGTCAGTTTTCATCCCAATCCCAAAGAAAGGCAATACCAAAGAATGTTCAAACTACTGCACAATTGTACTCATCTCACACGCTAGCGAAGTAATGCTCAAAATTCTCCAAGCTAGGCTTCAACAGTACATGAACTGAGAACTTCCAGATGTTCACTCTGGGTTTAGAAAAGGCAGAGAAAACACAGAGATCAAATTGCCAACATCTGTTGGATCATAGAAAAAGCAAGAGAGTTCCAGAAAAACATCTACTTCTGTTTTATTGACTATGCCTAAAACTTTGACTGTGTGGAACACAACAAACTGTGAAAAATTCTTCAAGAGATGTAAATACCAGACCACCTGACCTGCCTTCTGACAAACCTGTATGCAAGATAAGCAACAGTTAGAACTAGACATGAAACAACGGACTGGTTCCAAATTGGCAAGGAGCACATCAAGGCTGTATATTGTCACCCTGTTTATTTAACTTATATGCTGAGTACATCATGTGAAATGCTGGGCTGGATGAAGTACAAGCTGGAATCAATATTGCCAGGAGAAATATCAATAACCTCAGATTGGCAGATGACACCACCCTTATGGCAGAAAGTGAAGAGGAACTAAACAGCCTCTTGATGAAAGTGAAATAGAATGAAAAAGCTGGCTTAAAACTCAACATTGAAAAAAACTAAGATCATGGCACTGGTCCCATAACTTCATGGCAAATAGATGGGGAAACAATGGGAACAGTGACAGACTTTATTTTGGGGGACTCCAAAATCACTGCAGATGGTGAATGCAGCCATGAAATTAAAAGACACTTGCTCCTTGGAAGAAAAACTATGACTAACCTAGACAGCATTTTAAAAAGCAGAGACATTACTTTACGGACAAAGGTCCATCTAGTCAGGCTATGGTTTTTCCAGTAGTCATGTATGGATGTGAGAGTTGGATTCTAAAGAAAGCTGAGCACCAAAGAATTGATGCTTTTGAACTGTGGTGTTGGAGAAGACTCTTGAGAGTCCTTGAACTGCAATGAGATCCAACCAGTCCATACTAAAGGAAATCAGTCCTGAATATTCATTGAATGGACTGATGCTGAAGCTGAAGCTCTAATACTTTCATCTCTGATGCGAAGAACTGACTCGTTAAAAAAGACTCTGATGCTGGAAAGATTGAAGGCAGGAGAAGGGGATGACAGAGGATGAGACAGTTGGATGGCACCACCGACTCAATGGACATGAGTTTGAGCAAGCTTCAGGAGTTGGTGATGGACAGGGAAGCCTGGTGTGCTGCAGTCCATGGGGTTGCAAAGAGTTGGACATGACTGAATGACTAAACTGAACTAACATTTGAACTGGTCAACAGAATAAAACAGATTGCCCTCCCTAATGTGGGTGTGCTTTACCTAATCAACTGAAGACATGAGCAAGGGGGAACTCTGCCTGCTTGACTCCTTGAGCTGGAACATTGATTTCCTGCCCTCAGACTGGAACTTATACCATTGGCTGTCCTGGTTCTCTCAGTCAGGATGGAATGACTCACTGGCTCTCCCAGGTCTCCAGCTTACCAACTGCAGTTTTTTGGACTTTTCTGCTTCCATAAATACATGGGAGCCAGTTGTGTGTGTGTGTGTGTGTATTTTTTTCTACTATTGGTTCTGTTACTCTAGAGAACAACTAATACACTATTATACTGATTTTAAGTTTATGTGTTTATTAATTACTGAACCATTTGTTTTATTTCTAATTGTATGTTAGACACTAAGAGGACAGACTAGAGAAGAATGAGTTAAGACTACAAATTCTTTGAAGATGTTAGAGAAGTCACAGATACAGAAACCCATTTAGAAAATGTAAGTAAGAAAAGTAATAGAAGGCGAACTGTTCATGGCAGTTAACAATATAGAGAGAACAAGGGACATTATTGTACCCAGGGCAGCATTTCTCATTCAGCAGTGCTAGGCTTGTTCAATTGGTTCAGTGTCTGAAAATTGAGGTATTTTTTGTGGCACCCTATACTTCACTGTGAAGTTTTAATGCATTTATTTTCATCATTTTATCAGTAGAAACTATAGCTGGACTGTGTAAGCCATGTAATAGTCAAACCCGTGAATATGCATGCCCATGACAAAGCATGTTAAAGAAAGAGGCATGATTTGTTGTTATTTAGTCACTAAGTCATGTCTGACTCTTGAGATCTCATGGACTGTAGCCTGCCAGGTTCCTCTGTCCATGGGATTTCCCAGGCAAGAATACTGGAGTGGGTTGTCATTTCCTTCTGCAGGGGATCTTCCAGACAGAGGGACCAAACCCATGTCTCCTGCATTGGCAGGCAGATTCTTTACCACTGAGCCACCAGGGAAGCCCTAGAGGTATGATAAATGATGTCCATATTTCTTAGTTCATATTCATTTCTGTTATTACCTACTTGTGCTTGTCAGCATATGTGTGATAATAGGCACCCAAAGCATAGAAACTGTATGGGAAAAAATGGAACATTTAGAAAATATTCCATTAATTTTTCTGAAAATGGAGAAACATTATTTATAATCTAATTTTCAGGGAGATTATTGGGGGGGCTATTATTATGATATGTGCATATCACCACTGAATATATGATGTGCAAATTGTGTGACTTTTGGAATATAGATTTTTGCTTTTATTTTTCCTGAAAAAGCTGTTAGTTAGCTAAGTGAGTATGTTCAGTCTATATTTTTTTTCAGTTATCATGATATATTTGGGTACATTTACTGTGAATTTGGTGCTGAAGACACTTTGAAATTGCCTTATAGAAATTATCACTGTAGCTTAACTGGGCTACAGTTGAGTTTTATCTCAAGATAAAACAACTTTGGAAATTGCCTTAAGGATGATTTGCTGCATGGAATGGGAAGATGAGTGAATAAACTGAAAAAATATTATAGAAATCTAGAAACTCAACACCTGCAAAGTACACGATCTGTTCAGTATCTTTCTCAGCCTTGGTAATATATCCCAAGCCCTTCATTTTAGTATCCATGGCAATGAGATTTTTTTTGTCTTCCTAATCAGAACGTTTGTAAATTAAAATGTTGATTCACATTTGCTTTATAAGGATTCACTCGAGTTATAGAGAACTATTGGGGTTTGGGGAAAAGAAAGCAAGAACAAGCATTCTGGTTTCATGTTTTCTCTGCATGTGCAGAAATTTAATTATCAGGTCACTTCATTCTCAGCAGAGTAAATTACAGTCCTGGTCATTAATTTGTATGTAAATGCCACCATTGTAGGAAGACAACACAACGCTTGAGTACTATCAAGAGATGCCCTTGTAGGAGGCATACAAATTATCAGAGCTTAAAAGAATCGGGCAAGTAAATGGTTTAGCGCTTGCTCTCATTCAGGTGAACCCTGTTGCAATGATCAACATTGCAACTTAGAGTAATTATCAAGGCCAAGTGTTCAGAAAACATTTTTATTTGAGAGAGTCCAAAATAGTAAGAAATGAGGACCCAATGAGTACAAACATAGGTCTTGCTCAGAATACTACCTGGAGAGAAGACTTTTTGTGATCTCCGTAGTCAGACCTGGGCTTCCCTAGTGGCTCAGCTGGTAAAGAATCTGCCCGCAATGCGGGAGATCTGGGTTCAATCCCTGGGTTGGGGAGATACTCTGGAGAAGGGAATAGCTCCCCACTCCAGTCTTCTGGTCTGGAAAATTCCATGGACTGTATCAAAGAGTCAGACATGACTGAGTGACTTTCATTTTCAATACCTTAGTCAGACCTAATCACTCTCAATGATTTCATGTTGCTTCATTTCTTATCCTGGGTGAGTAGCCTGGAAGGGAAGAGAAATAAGCTTCAATGAAGCTATAGTAGCCTTGGATAGAGAACCATTCACTTGGGGTATTAACTAGCTTTACACATATCTGTCTAGAGATGCCAGGAAAACTGGGGTCTTATTTGGCAAACGCTTGGCTCATAGGAATGAACAGAGTGAGCTGAATGTGGCAGCAGGGGAATCCAGGCTGTGTCAGCATTATCTGTCTTCAGGGCTCTTTAGGTTTGACTTGAGTTAGTGGCTCCTGACTATTGCAAATAGGGTCTAGTAACTGGGGACACAGAGGAGTCAGACAAGAGTTAAATTGTGGCCTACATCTCAAGGTTTATCTAGGAACTCGAATATAAATCAGAAAGCCAGGAGAGTTTCCCAGGTGGACACAGCAGGGATCAGAGAGACATTCCATTTGGTGTGGTCCTCAGACTTCTCTCCTTGGGCTAGAGCACAAGGACAAGTTCTAGATTTCATTGGTTTTGAGTTTTCTCAACTGCACAGGAATGGCTGGGAATATTTGAGTTGATAAGGTAAGGACAGAACTTCAGTATCTTGCAGTGGGGGAGAGAGAGAAGGCTGCAATGGGAACCAGCTTTACTTCGATTCACATTTTAAAAGCTTTACCAAGGTGCAATTGATAAACCACACACATATACAGTGTACAGTTTGTCAATTTTGACATCCTGTGAAGCCATCAGAAGAAGCAAGAAAATGAACATTTATGTCACTCCGATAGTATCCTCATTCTCCTTTGTAATCCATTGTTCTCTGTTAATTCCCCCTTGCCACCCTGTAGGCAACCACTGATCTATTTTCTGACATAGTATCCTAGTTTAAATTTTCTAGAATAGTATATAAATGGAATTATATTATTTGTACTCTTTTGACTCTTTCCCTACTACTCTCAGCTTAATGTTTTTGAGATCCATCCATATTGTTGGAGGTATAAATAGTTCAGTCCTCTTGATTGCTTACTAGTATTCCATTGTATTGATTTGCCATAACTTGTTTATCCATTTACCTGTTGCTTAATGTATGGGTTGCTTCTAGATTCTGGCTTAGTTAGTTCAGTTCAGTCACTCAGTTGTGTCCAACTCTTTGTAATCCCATGGACTAGAGCACAACAAGCTTCCCTGTCCGTTACCAACTCCTGAAGCTTGCTCAAACTCATGTCCATCAAGTCGGTGATGCCATCCAACCATCTCATCCTCTGTCATCCCCTTCTCCTCCTGTCTTCAATCTTTCCCAGCATCGGGGTCTTTTCTAAAGAGTCAGTTCTTCACATCAGGTGGTCAAAGTACTGGAGTTTCAGCTTCAGCATCAGTCCATCCAATGAAAATTCAGGACTGATTTCATTTAGGACGGACTGGTTGGATCTCCTTGCAGTCCAAGGGACTCTCAAGAGTCTTTTCCACACCACAGTTCAAAAGCATCAATTCTTTGGTGCTCAGCCTTCTTTATGGTCTAACTCTCACATCCATACGTGACTACTGGAAAATCGATAGCTTTGACTAGGCGGATCTTTGTCTGTAAAGTAATGTCTCTGCTTTTGAATACGCTGTCTAGGTTTGTCACAGCTTTTCTTCCCAGGAGCAAGCGTCTTTTAATTTCATGGCTGCAGTCACCATCTGCAGTGATTTTGAAGCCCAAGAAAATAAAGTCTGTCATTGTTTCCATTGTTTCCCCATCTATTTGCCACGAAGTGATGGGACCGGATGCCATGATCTTAGTTTTTTTCAATGTTGAGTTTTAAGCCAGCTTTTTCACTCTCCTTTTTCACTTTCATCAAGAAGCTCTTTAGTTCCTCTTCAGTTTCTGGCATAAGGATGGTGTCATCTGTAAATCTGAGGTTATTGAGTTTTCTCCTGGCAATATTGATTCCAGCTTGCGCTTCATCCAGCCTGGCATTTTACATACTCTTCATGTAAGTTAAATAAGCAGGGTGACAATATACAGCCACGGCGTACTTGTTTCCCAGTTTGGAACCAGACTGTTGTTCCATGTCCGGTTCTAACTGTTGCCTCTTGACCTGCATACAGGTTTGTCAGGAGGCAGGTAAGGTGGTCTGGTAATTCCATCTCTTAAGGAATTTCCCACAGTTTGTTGTGCTCCACACAGTCAAAGGCTTTAGCATAGTCAATAAAGCAGAAGTAGATGTTTTTCTGGAACTCTCTTGCTTTTTCTATGATCCAACGGATGTTGGCAATTTGATCTCTGTGTTTCCTCTGCCTTTTCTAAACCCAGCTTGATCATCTCGAAGTTCTCGGTTCACACGTTGAAGCCTAGCTTGGAGAAGTTTGAGCCTTACTTTGCTAGCATGTGAGATGAGTGCAATTGTGCAATAGTTTGAACATTCTTTGCATTGCCTTTCTTTGGGATTGCCTAGTGGCTCAGTTGGTAGAGAATCTGCCTGCAATGCAGGAAACCTGGGTTCAATTCCTAGGTTGGGAAGATCCCCTGGAGAATGGAATGGCAGTGAGCTCCAATATTCTTGCCTGGAGAATTCCTTGGACACAGGAGCCTAGTGGGTACTGTCCATGGGGTTTCATAGAGTCAGACACAACTGAGCGACTAACACTTTCACTTTCACTCACATCTATACGTGACTACTGGAAAAACCATAGCTTTGACTATATGGACTTATATATCTTAGGGTTGCAAAAATTTCTATGTTTTTTCCTAGGAGTTTTGTAAAGTTTTGCAATTCAATCTATGATTAATTTTTATACCCACACACATAGTGTGAACTATAGGTTGATGTTCTAAAATATTAATTATATTCATTTTGCTCAAGCATACTTATTTGAAAGACTTCAATTTCCCCCATTAAGTTGTTTTGGAACCTTTGTTAAAAACAAAGGTTTTGTTTTGTTAAAACAAAAACAGTGGACCATATTTCCATACTCCTATTTCTGGACTGAATTCTGTTGATTAATTAGTTTACCTTTTTGCCACTATCAAATTGTTGATCAGTGTAGCTATAAGTCTTAAAAGCTTGTAGGTTGGAACTCCCTACAAAAAGTTTGTTCTTTTTAAAAATTATTTTGAATATTCTAAGTTCTTATGTTTCCTTATACACCTTAGAGTATGCTTGTCAAATTTTACAAAATGTCTGCTTGAATATTGATTTAGATTGCATTAAATCAATAGAATAATTTGGGAAAATTAATATCTTAGCAATGCTGAGTCTTCTCTATTTTTTCCTCAGGAATATTTTATTGCTTTTGGTATAGTAGTTTGGAATGCCTCCTGTTAAACTTTAGGATATAGGTATATAATTTTCTATATTTGTGACGTCTTTGTCAGCTTTTTTTCATTAGTATTATGCTGGCCTCATAAAATGGATTGAGAAATGCTCTCTTTTCCTCTGCTTTCTGTAAGGGTTGTGTAGATGTCGGTGTTATTTGACATTCATAGAACTCTGTACCTGAAAACTGCAGGATATTCTTTCTAAGTCCACATTATCACAGTGGACTGTATGTTAAGTCATACAAATCTATACACTTACTGATTTTTTTCTTAGTTCCTCTATCAACGAACTACTGAGAAGAGGGTGTCAAAATCTTTAGTTCTATTTTGAGTTTGTCTATTTCTCCTTTAAGCTCCATTAGTTTTTCCCTCATGTTTTGAAACCTTGTTAATAGTTTCATACACAGTTACAATTTTTATGTCTTCATGAGTTGATCATTTTATTGTTTTAAAGTATAATTCCTCTCTGGTAAAACTATTGTCTTGATGTTAATAGCTGCGTCAACTTCTTTATACTTATAGTTTGCATAACTTATTTTTAAAATCCTTTTGCTTTTAACTTGTCTCTGTATTTGTACTTATGGTCATTAAATAATTGGGTCTTGCTTTTTTATTCAGTTTGACAATCTTTACTTTCAAATGTGGTCTTTATCGCATTTGCATCTAATGTGTGGAAATTATTGGGTTTAAGTATATCATTTTGCTATTTGCTTTCTAATTGTTGCTTCTGATTTTCATCTTCTGTTGCTCTTACTAGTTTCTTTTTGTGTTAATCATCTATGTGCTTAGTGTTCAATTTAAATTCCTCTAAAATTTTAGCTATACATATTTGTATTTTCTTTTTTCATGGCTTTTCTAAGAATTGCACATGCATCCTTAGTTTATCACAGTCCACTTTGAGTTAGTATTGTACTGCTTTGTATTTACTCTTTGTTTTATATCACATTATACAACTTTGTGACAGAATAAATCACTTACTTCTCCTCTCCTTTGTGCTGTTGTTATCTCATGTTTTACTTTTCTACACTGTATCAACTCTCCACTTCCATGCAATAGTATATATTTTCTTCAGTTATCTTTCAGAAAAAGTAAAAGGAGAAAACATCCAATTTTTTGTTTTTATTACTCACATATTTACCATTGCTTTTCAATCCTTCCCATAGATCTGAGATTCAGTTTGTTGCCAGTTGCCTTTCTTTTGACAAACTTCCTCTAACATTTCTTGAAATGAAGATCTGATGAATACTCTTTTTATTTATACGAAAATGTGTCTATTTCACAGACTTTTTTGAAGGATGATTTCTCTGGATATAGGATTCAGTGTTGATGTTTTATTTTTTCTTTCAGCTCTTAAATGTATCATTTTGTTGTTTTCTGGCTTCCAATGTCTCTGAGAGATGACAGTTTTCTTTGTTTTGTTATTTTCTAGCATGCAAAGCATTTCTCTTTATCTTCTTGATTTCAAATATTTTGTTTTATCTTTGATTTTCAGTTAGTTGACAATGATTTGCCTCACTGCAGAACTTTCGAGCTAGATTATTAAAATGTTTGATTCTGTATGTTGATTTTTTCTGTATGTTTTTTTCAGCACATTTGGGTGATTCCCAGTTATTTTTTCAAATATTTTTCTTCCACATTTTTTGTTTTGTTTTTCCCTCCTTGAACTCCAGTTATACATATTTCAGACAACTAGATATGCTATCCTTATTCACTGAGGTTTTGTTTATTTTCTTTCCAAATTTTTTATGTTCTTCAGACTGATTACTTTTTATTGAGCTCCTTCAAAATTCATTGCCATCTCCAAACTGACTGAATTTTTTAACTTTGAGCATTCAATTTTAAGTTTGTTTAGTTTTTTGAATATTGTTTTCATTTCTCCACTGAAATTATCCTTATTTATGTTCATTATGATCACCCTTTCCTTTGATTCTTTGAACTTATACAATAGATACTTTAAAGATGTCTTCTGCATCCACAATCTGAGTCATCTTGAGGCTAGTTTCAGTTGAATGTTGTTTTTCCTTGGTGATTCACATTTTTCTTGTTTCTTTGTATGTCTAGTGACTTTTGATTGTATACTGGACATTGTGGATCAAATGTTGTAAAGATATTGGATTCTTTAATCTTCCTGTAAAGAGTATTGCTTTTCATTTTAGCCCAATTTCAACAGGGGAATTACTAGTTGATTCCTTTGAGTATAATGGTTTCTAGTTTGTCATGTTGGGCTTATTTCAGTTTTACTCAGTCTTATTTCTAGTGTTAGCCCTTCTAAAGTTTGAACAGAAAATCTAGAGTGTCTCCCAAGCTACTCTGCCTTGGCCAAATTCAAACTCCTAACTCAGACTCTGCTGAGACAGGCTTCAGACAAAATGTCTAATCAAATTTTTAGTCTTCTAGGTCTTACTTTTTCTAATTTTCTTGAATTTTTCCATATGTATACATAGTACAGATTTCAGCCAAATGCTTGAACTAAATTCATATGCAGATTTCGGAGCTCTCTCTCTCTCTGGGTCCCTCTTTTCTGGGATTTCCTTTTCCATGTCCAGTTGCTCTGGTTGCCCTGAATTCTGCCCTTTGACACCTCAGGTCAATAAGGCTTGTGATTTCTGCCTGAGTCCTTGATGCCCTGTGCCTCATAGACTTAGGAATACTTTTAGCAGATAAATAGTATAACCATGTAGTCATCCAGTAATGTTTTCTTCTTTAACAAATTAGATCTCCTCTCATTTCTATCTTCTGTTCACTCTCTATGCTTTCAGATCGTTTAATTTTTTTTCATGAATTTATAATTATTATTAGGTTAGTTCAAGTCATGTACTCTGCTGCTGGCATAATTAGCATCCTCAATATTGTAACTTTTTCCTAGTGCAGTGATCTGTATGTTACTCATAAAAATTTTTCCTTTTGACTAATTAATATTTAGCCATTACAAGTGCCATCTCTTTGTTCATATATGAAATGGAGTTGTCAAAACATCTCATACAAGGTGTAGGGTGACAAAACAAGTGTGCACAGGAGAACCAGGTTGTAATCCTTCCTCTGCCACTAACTATCTGCTTGACATATAGGTATGTGCCTTAAGTAGTCTCAGCCTTAGTGTCTATTCTGTAGAATGAGGGAGTTAGGTTATATCAATGTTTTTCAACCTTTAAAAAATGTCAGGACTTTTATTTTTTCCCAACAGAATCTTATAAAAATATAAACTGTATTAAAGCAAAACAGCCCTGATTGTTCAGGGTGTATAGCTCAGCCTGCTCAGTGCAACCACCCACATCTTTACTTTTACCGTGGGTGGCATTGAAGCTCCTTTGTGGAATCCCAGACTTCCACAGAGCATCGTCTGAAAAAAAAAAATCAAGGTTGATGATTTATATAAATCTTTTCCTATCCTGTTTGAGTTAAAAAATGACTGGATTATGCATCTAAAAATGTGGTCAGCTTTTTAAGGATCTGAGAGGGGTAGTTGTCGCCTTTGACCCTCCCTTGTGCTTTATTCACTTTAACCAACTTCTTGTTCTTATTTCTATCCTTATCCAACCACCCTGGGCAGACACTTGCTGTAGGTATTGAGAAATCTGGTATATTAGGGATTCTTGCAATTGTAGCTAAAATGAGCACTCAGGTACCGCACCACCGAGCACAACCCACCTCCGCCTGTCTCCAGGTCCCACCTATAAGATATGAGCAGTACTTCCCTCCACCTAATTGCTCCTATGTGGGCGGGAAGGAATTAAAAGGTTTGGATCTGCACTGATCATTTATAAAGTCCTTCTCCATCTGTAAAATAGCAGCAGACAGTCTTAAGAAATCCTCTTTGCACCACCAGTTGGTGGTTTTGTTGCCTTAAGAGAAACAACAAAATGAGCAGGTGTTGAGCACTGCCCACATCCAGACAGCACTGCCAAGTCTTACAGAGTGCTCCACCTCTAAACTTGGAAAAATGCATAGTGAGGGAAGGAAGCTGATACAACCCACATTGTCAGCTTAATTTTCTCTTATTCCTGCCCTTGTTTCTTTCATCCTTTCCCTGAAACAGTTGAGGAGTTTTCAAATCAGACCCTGAAAGAATAGGCATTCTTTCCTTTGCTTATAAATGGCAGGGCTTCCTAGATGGGTTTCCATATAAGGCACTGCTGTGATGAGGAGTAATAATAATAATCATTAACATTTTTTAGCATATCATATGCCAGGCATGCTTTGTTTTTTTTCTTCCCTTTCGTGATTTATCCCATTTAGCCCTATCAACAACTTTAAGATGTAAGGAATATCAAGATAAGGACACCGAAGTTCAGAAAGATTAAGGAACTTGCTTAGATCTCAGACCAGCAAATGGAAGGTCCCAGATTCATGCGGAGGCAGCTTGACTCCAGATTCTGCCTTCACTGATGTTAGACCTGGACAGGCAGCTTCTGTGGCACTGAGGCCCCACTTTCCTGTCTTTTAGTTGTGAAAGATGAAGATGGCATTTCCTCTACCTCTGTTTACAAGAAAAAATAAAAAAGATTCACTAAAAATCAAAGGGAGGAATATTCTGATTGCACTGCTATAGAGACTTGGTATTGATGGGTCTATAGATAACTTTTCTTAGTCAAAATCATGAACTTCCTGTCAGTGCAAGGAGCCCACAGTAGCAACTCAATAGTATGTGAACAGAGGGAAGGAGCTGGGTGGCCATGCGTCAGGAATATTGCAGATAAGTCTGACTTCTCTTTGGTGGTAGATTCTGAGGTGGTGTCTAAAATCTCTCCAAATTCTGTGATTGAGTGAAGTGAACAATCTCAACTTCAAGATGTGTCCACATACTTGGTATTTGTGCAACTTTTTCTCTGTTGTCTTAGCAAGCTAATTGGATGAAGAGGTAAAGATTTTAATACAAATTTCCATTTGTATTAAATATTATTTCCCAAGTGCTTAGCTTGAAAGAGGTTTGAACTTGGTATTTCTACTGTGTTTCAGAAAGTACTATCTTATGTCTGAAAATTAAGTGCCACAACTTAGACAAGACTTAGTGATTTTCAAAGATTTAAGTTGAATGAAATCCAGATCCACTCTTTAGTTGTTGACACAGACTCATTGCAAGGAAAGTAGCAGCTGGGATCTTTCAAAAAGGTAAGAGTCAAATTTTGAATTTGAGAAAATAACTGATTGGTGAGAGAACATGGAAAATAGTGTTGCAAAACCATTGACCTGGAAATCTGGAGACCTCCATTTGTCCCTAGCTTGATATACACTTTGCCTCTTTGGGTATTGGCTTCTCTTTGTGAAAATGAGGGAATAGATAAATGCTCATGAAAATCCTTTCTAACCCAACCTATGTGATTTTATATTCTTAGTGACCAAACATAGTTGTACAGATTTTGACCAGGATTTTTTTCCTTCAAGTAACAGATGATAGAGGGAGCATAATGTTGTCATAATAATATTGACATTGGAGCCAGACCACCTGGGTTTGAATCCTGGTTACAATGTTTATTAACTGTTATCACTGCAGCAAATTACTGACTTCATGATGCCTCAGTTTCCCCATTCATAGAATGGGGATAATAAAGTACTGATTTCATTGGGTTATTGTGAGGAGTAAATACGTTATCAGATGTAACTTTCTAGAATAGTGCCTGGCTCATGATCAATGCTGTATATGGGATTGCTTTTATTGTTATAATAGCACCACTATTGACTTCTGTTGCTACCAGTGGGTGTTTAGGAGGGATGACAGGCTTCATTTTTAGACAGAGAATTTCCTGAAATCCTTGAGGACTGAGGCTTAGAATAGCATGTGCAGTTGCATTTAGAATCCCATGAGGAGAATGGACCAGTTATACTGCAGCCTGGGTGCGTTCACTCTCACATAGGGTGACTCTTCTTCCCTCTGCTCTCTCTTCTCACAAAGGAAGCAATGTCCTGGCAGATTTCAGGGTGGAAATGGCAAAACCCCCTCTTGGCGCACTCTGAAAAGTAATCTAGATATGGCTCTAGTGTCCTGAGGCAATAATGTTTGATGATTTGTGCAGTGACCAAGAACAGAGGTTCTATGTTCAAGTCCCAGCTTTGTTACTTTGCTAAGTTTTTTGCCTAAGATAAGTTACTTAATCTCTCTATGCCTCTGTTTCCTGTCTCTAAAATGAGAGTAATAATAATTATCCCTACTTCATGGTGTTGCTGTGGTGATTAAATGGAATAATATATATGAAGTCCCCAGAAGATACCTGGCATATAGTCTATGTTTAGTTAATGGGAAACATTATAATTACTGTTATGATTATGCAACAGGGAAGAGTAATTTTAAATTTACGCTGGATCTATTTCTGTGACTTTAACCCTTTTTTGGTATTATAAGAATACATAAGGGTCTCCTCAGGGAGATAATCTGAGCCGCCCAATTGTGAAGGACTACAAGGAACTGAAACTAACACATTCCCCTGCCTGAGGCTTGCCATTCCAGGGGACATTTGCAAGGACTGAACAGTCTTTTTACTTTGTTTCTTCACCTCCCCCCAACCTCTGATCTATAAAGAACCTGGCAACCAGGCCCTGACCTGATAGCCTGCCAACTTCTTGGTCAGCCGACTCTCCGATTAGTCTCTTCCTTGCCTCAACACTTTGAGACTCGGATTCATTGGCCTGTCCTGCGGCGAGCAGAGCAAGCTTGGACTCGGTATGGTTATTATATTGAGTGAGGAGAATATGTGCTCTGTGGATGATCAGTGACTCACTGGGGAAAAAAATCAAGGATCCCATACTGGTAAATTAATGAATTCTCTTTCTTAATTTTATATACGAGGAAATACTTGTGGACTAACTCACTTAATTTGAAATTGATGACTTTTGACTATGAAAAGTTTTAATAGTAAAACAATAGTATACTATTAGTGATATTAGTCACATTTAATATAATTAATATATGTTAATATAATTAAGTATATTAATAGTATGTAATTTAATAGTAGTTCAGTTCAGTTGCTCAGTTGTGTCCGACTCTTAGTGATCCCATGGACTGCAGCATGCCAGGCTTCCCTGTCCATCACCAATTCCCAGAGCCTACTCAAACTCACATCCATTGAGTCGGTGATGCCATCTAACCATCTCATCCTCTGTTGTCCCCTTCTCCTCCTGCCTTCATCTTTCCCAGCATCAGGGTCTTTTCCAGTGAGTCAGTTCTTCACATCAGGTGGCTAGAGTATTGGAGCTTCAGCTTCAACGTCAGTCCTTCCAATGAACACCCAGGACTGATCTGCTTTAGGATGGACTGGTTGGATCTCCTTGCAGTCCAAGGGACTCTCAAGAGTCTTCTCCAACACCACAGTTCAAAAGCATCAATTCTTCAGTGCTCCGCTTTATTTATAGTCCAACTCTCGCATCCAGACATGACTACTGGAAAAACCATAGCTTGACCAGACAGGTCTTTGCTGGCAAAGTAATGTCTCTGCTTTTTAGTATGCTATCTAGGTTGGTCATAACTTTTCTTCCAAGGAGCAAGTGTCTTTTAATTTGATGGCTGCAGTTACCATCTTCAGTGATTTTGGAGCCCCCCAAAATAAAGTCTGTCACTGTTTCCATTGTTTCCCATCTATTTCCCATGAAGTGATGGGATTAGATGCCATGATCTTAGTTTTCTGAATGTTGAGCTTTAAGCCAACTTTTTCACTCTCCTCTTTCACTTTCATCAAGAGGCTCTTTAGTTTTTCTTGCATACCTGAGTTTATTGATATTTCTCCTGGCAATATTGATTCTAGCTTGTGCTTCATCTAGCTCAGCATTTCGCATGAGTACTCTGCATATAAGTTAAATAAACAGGATGACAATACGCAGCCTTGATGTACTCTTTCCGATTTGGAACCAGTCAGTTGTTCCATGTCCAGTTCTAACTGTTGCTTCTTGGCTTGCACACAGATTTCTCAGGAGGCAGGCCACATGGCCTGGTGTAGTAATACTAATGGAATACAAATGGCCTAGTAGTACGCATGGAATGGAATCTCAGAGTTGGAAAAAGTGCCAGTGGAGGTCTAATCCAACCACTTCTCCAGTGCGTATATCCCCCTGACTACCTCCCAGGTGTGTAGATGGCCCTATACTCTAAAGGTGGGGAGAGTTTACTTTTGGTCCTGTTAGTCTCTGGATCTCTTCCATATGTGATGGCCCATTCCATGCTAGGAACTATGCCTAGCACGCTGAGACGTGAGGAGCCTGTTCATTGTAATGGTGTTCTGTTGGGATGGTAATGAAATCTCTTCTAACACTTAGCTTTCTATGTCTTGCCATGGGTCTGGTCCCGGATAACAATAAAATTGAGTGAGCTGAAAACAATATGCTCTTAAGTCACTGGATCAGCTATTCCATAAAAGAGAGAAATAGATTGAATGTTGACACCTGTCAGGTAGAAAGTTTGGAGTTTGAGAATTTAGATATGGAAAAGACCTGGGAAATGATCCATACATTAGAAATGATCCACAAATGAAGAAACAGGATCAGAGAGGTTAAGAGTCTCAGCTGCAAAGAGTCAGCTTGCTAATATGAGCGAGCACAAAGAATAAGAGTTCTTTCTGCCACCTCTCTCCAATTCTCCAGCAGAGTGATTAGAAGTGTGGCCTCTAGAGACAGACTGCCTTGATTCAAATTTTGGTTCTACCCCCTCCTGGCAGTGTGATCTTCAGACAGTTGTAGACTTTTCTCTGCCTCAATTTTCATATGTGAAAGTTGGGAACAGCAATAGAGGTTTTGTGTGGATTAAATGAGATGTGTATAAGACACTTAGGACACTTCCTGGCACATGAAAGATATTCAATAAGTGTTTGTTATAATTGCTTCTGAAGAGCCTCAGGAAAATCAACTCTTAAGTCAGAGAGTAAATGTTTTGGCCAGGTGAGTGTTTTCAAGTATTTTCCCTCACTTAAAATATGGCTTTTAAATTTCTTCCTAGCTTCTAATTCTTAACTGATCTTCAGGACCCATCTGTCCTGTTAAGAGCTATACCCTTCCCTGGAACCACTGTGTGAGTTTTGGATGAAAAGAGGAAATCTTTAAATAATAATTCCATATTATTTATATTTCCAGTCCATATTCAGCAGATATTTACAGTGTCATCTGCCCTGTGCCTGACACAGAGATAGTGCCTGGAGGGATGCAGGGGTGGGTGGTCTTATGTGCTTCTTGGTCTCAGGGTGTGTACAAGTTAGATGGAAAGGTTGGCAGTTAAATAGGTAATTTCCTCCACAAAGCTGAAGGAAGCACTGGACAGGACTGGATAGAGAGTGATTTTACAGTACATGGAAAGAGCCTTAAATCCCTAAAGTTGATTTAAGGGATCAAGGAAGGACTCTCTGAAAGAAATGATGCCTCTGCTGAGACCTCAGTGAGCTAGATTCTTGGCTAGTTTAGATGGGGACTGGAGAAGAGTATTCCAGACACGGGATCATGTGTGAGTGTTGGGTGAGAGAAGGGCTCAGGCTTGAGAGAAAACACTGGGTATTCATCAATCTAGTCAACATTCAACAAGTGTTTAATTAAGTACTTACTCCTTAGCTGGCATTGTTTTACACACTATAGAGACATCAGATAATAAAACAGGTGATATCTTTATTTTCACGGAATTTATTGGGGAGAAGAAAGAAAAAATATTAAGTGCAGGGAACAGAATTCCTTCAGGTCAGTAACTCAGTCGTGTCCAACTCTTTGTGAGCCCGTGGACTGCAGCACGCCAGGCCTCCCTGTCCATCACCGACTCCCAGAGCCTACTCAAATTCATGTCCATCGCATCGGTGATGTCATCCAACCATCTCATCCTCTGTCGCCCCCTTCTCTTCTCGCCTTCAATCTTTACCAGCACCAGGGTCTTTTCCAATGAGTCGGTTCTTCGCATCAGGTGGCCAAAGTATTGGAGTTTCAGCTTCAGCATCAGTCCTTCCAATGAATGTTCAGGACTGATTTCCTTTAGGATGGAGTGATTGGATCTCCTTGCAGTCCAAGGGACTCTCAAGAGGCTTCTCTAACACCACAGTTCAAAAGTATCAATTCTTCAGCACTCAGCTTTCTTTATAGTCCAACTCTCGCATCCATACATGACTACTGGAAAACCCGTAGCTTTGACTAGGTTGACTTTTGTGGGTAAAGTAATGTCTCTGCTTTTTTAATATGCTGCCTAGGTAAGTCCACAGAGCTCCTTAAGGTAGAACAATCAGGGAAGTGTTTAGGATGAAGTCAAGCTGAGACCACAAAGTTGAGAGCAGCCAACCAGGTAAGCACCTGGGGAGGGAAGGTTTCTGGCAGAAGGAACAACATGGGCAAGGGCAGGGATGATCAGATGCTGCTGGAGAAATGAAGAGGACTGACCAGTGTGCTGGGGTGGGGGAAGCGGTACGAATGATTCAGAGTGTCTGGATTGGGTTGTTGGTGATGGAGAAAGGCATTGCTAGTACAAACTAGTTATTCATTATTTTTTAAGACACACACAATGTGGTGTCGCTTTTCAAATCTAGGAAGCTTTTGGAAGATCTCAGTAGCTAATATCTCTTTCCTGAAGTGGGTCTTCACTTTGTGTTTTAATAGCTGAGATGAGGCAAAGAGCATATTTTCATCACCACCGGCTAGAAATACACTTAAGATACATATGTGTCCAGATTGCTGGTCCTATTCCCAGTCGTGAGCACATGTCAGCAGCATCACGACTCAGCAGGCTGCCCAGCTCAACAAGAGGGCTCATTATGTTGGTTACAGGGTGCTGGGGGTGGGGCGTTGCATGGGGAAGGTGTTTTCTCTGAGCCCTAGCCCTGTAGTTCCAATTACCCTTCTGAGCTTTCTTTTCCTGTTTCATTCCTTTGGACTCAAAACTTGTGTTTCAAAAGTGCTTTAAATTCTTTCTACCCACCTTCGGTCTGCTTTGATCCAGATTAATTGGCCACTGTTTCTCTGGACTACCTGTCTCTGTTTTCTTGTGGGCCCCATAGAAGACTCATGGCTCTTGTTTGCTTCCAGTTAACAGGTTCGGAGATGATGAGGAGCTGTCCACATCTTCTGACAGTGATGAGGAGGTGATCAAACAATTTGAGATTTCCGTGTCCCGGTCCCAGAGTTTCTGCTCAGGAGCATCTGAGAAAGGAAAGCAGACAGGATTGGAGCATAAACCAAAACCCAGTCACCGTCTCTCCACCCACAAAGAAGACAGCACAGAAGTGTCCACCTGCAAAGGTATTCTTTGCATCAAACCTTTCCTTTATCTAGACCAGGTATGTCTAATGGTAAGAATGATTTTGAGTCACTGCACTGGCATCTGAGAGTCCAGAGAGGAGAGAAAAAAGAAAGGTGATGTCCAGAAGGTGGGACAGGGCCAAAGGGCTGCTTCAGACCTTCCAAGGAGCCTCATGCAGAGAGAATGGATCAGCAGTACCAAAGTCTTGATCCTGAATTGTGTAACCCCCTTCCTTCCTCATAGTTTATTGCTTTGTACATTTTGACAGCTAATGACTAGAATGGTGTTTTTCAAGGTTTATAAAATTTCATTCCCTTCTGACAAGTACAAAAATTTTACATACATGTCTCCTGATGTTGCACTTCTGTGCCTTTCCCCCCATTTGAAAATGTAGGATCCATTTTCCATATATCTATGTAACCCCAGGAGATTTTTGAAGCCTTACTTTTAATAGGTTGTATTATTAAAACAATAGGTATGTTTTACCTTCCAAATAAAAATAATGTGTTTTCATAATACTGAATAACCTTTTTCAAACAACATGTACCCCGCATGCTCTCCCTCATGCCCTGTAGTTTCTGGAGCCCAACCCGTATTATAATCCTGGGTGTGAGCAGGTCTCTTGGAACCCTCCATCTTCAGACTAAGCGTACTTTTCACAAAGGGAGAGGGGGACACTCAGGGCCGGGTGAGCACAGCCTGTGACTGTGAGTAGGACTTGTCAAGGGTCCTTGGCCCTGCCCACCAGGCATACAAAAGAACCTAGGGAAAGAACAGTACGATATTTATTAGTGCTTTCCACAGCAAAGGTCAGGCATCTCTCTATCTCTCTGACTTCTTTATGCCCAGAACCCTGAATGGCGTAGGACATTGGAACAGGGAACAGTCTGTGAAGTGTATCTGGTAAAAAAAAAAGTAAGCCAGAGAAAATGTCATACTGTCTACCATAGTGACCTGGTCTAAAATGACCTGGGTTCTCTAATCTTTTCCTTCTTTCCTCTGGGCCTGTGGTTCATCCAACCAATGGGATCATAGTTGGTCTTCCTTGTTTTTCAGCACTTACTAATAGGAAGACTTTTAAAAAGGAGAGCGTAGAACTGAGAGACGATAACAGAGAAGAAATTTCTGATTTGATGATATGGATGAAGTGGGCAAAAAATGAACAAAGGAGGCAGAAAGGAAAATCAACGAATGAGCCCTATTTTTTTAGAGGGAATATAATAATTTGCTGACCTAATGTAATTTTACTTATTGACATGGGCCACATAGCATTTTATTGCTCGTCTTTTTAGCCTAGGTAAGCCAAGAGATAAATGCTCAATGTAACCAAAGAATAGTAACAGTTGCCAGAGGCCCTCTGTAATCTCCTCACCCTCTCTCCTGTTTGCTTTTTCTCTGCTGTTAACAGCACAGCACTCTTCTCTCTCCACTGAGAGAGCAAATGTTAGCTAATGAAAGTTAATCGCAGTTGATCCCCTATGAGTAGCTTGTTTAATTCTAAAGCTAATGGCCCCATTTCCCAGAGGCCCAAGTGTCTAGATTTTGATTTATACAAATACGCTGTTCTGAGAGTTCTGACAAACACTGTAGCCCTCAACCTTCCTGGAATCAGCAGCAACTTTTGTCGTAACTGGTGTGATTCTGAGTTTTTTGACAGATGGTGATAGAAAGGCTACATTTTTCTCTACCGGAGGGTGGAATGAGTCTACACATTGAATGAATTACCTGTACATTTTGAAGAAAATCAGCAAGAGTTTTCATAAGAATGATTAACAGCATGCTAAATTTTAGGTTATCAAATGCCATGGAAATGTTAATGTAATTTTTATTGCATGATTTTTTTCTGTGTCATTTCTTTTTGTTCATTTTTAGATCATTGAATTTGTGTCAGCAGTAAAGAATAATGAAAAGATTAAGCATGCACCCCAGAGAGAATTTTTTTAATGCCTTTTCTCTATTTAGCTATTTTCCCCTCTACCTTAAACATGTTTTTCTAAGATCAAATTTGCATGCGTGCATGCAAAGTTGCTTCAGTTGTGTCTGACTCTTTGCAATCCTATGGACTGTAGCCCACCAGGCTCCTCAGTCCTTAGGATTCTCCAGGCAAGAATCCTGGAATGGATTGCCATGCCCTCCTCCAGGGGACCTTTCCCACCCAGGAGTAGAACCCGCATCTCTTATGTCTCCTGCATTGGCAGGTGGGTTCTTTACTACTAGTGCCACCTGGGAAGCCCCAAGATAAAATTTAACTGTAGACAGCTCTTTCACTTAAAGGGTGCATTCAGAATGTAGAACCAGTGAAATTCAAGGTCCAAACCCACTTAAAACCTTCTTCATATTCCAGCTAAGTTCTCTTGTCTCACAGATCTGACTTAGTGTTATTGTGAATTAGTTGTCACTGTATTCCTGATAATGTCAAAGGGGGCTTGGCCTAAGTGATCTGAATGAGGAGCTGTGCATGAGGTCTCTATGCTTGTAAGGTGGGCTACAGAATAATAGCCCACTTACTGGACTTTTTGTTTTGAGCAAAGCCTTATTTTTGTGTGTGAAATATTTAATTCTTAAGATGTTTCATAGTAGCTAATCATTACCTTCCTTGTGTCATTTAAAACAAGTCAATTATGCCCTGTTTTTGTGTGTGTGTGTGTGTGTATTTTAAGAGATTTGTTGCGAAGAATTGGCTTATGTGATTGTGGGAGCTCTGAAACCCACTGTTCAGAAGGAGAGGCTGAAACTCAGGAAGGAACTGAAGCTTCAGTCTATAGATGAAATTGCTCTCCTCCAGTAATGCCTCAGTTCTCCTCTTAAGGCCTTTCAAGGGACTGATTGTGTAGGATAATCCCCTCTACTGAAAGTCAACTTTAATTATAGCTACCAAATGCCTTCACAGCAACTCCTAAATTAGCGTTTGATTGAATAATTGAGGCCTATAGCCAAGCTGACACATAAAATTGACCATCACGAATGGTAGGCAAAAGTATAGGTGATAGTGGGAAGGGTCTTGTAGTAGAAAAGAAAGCATAAAAGCATAATAGGTTTACACCCCATCAAAGTGGGATATGGACTAAAAAATTTCCTCTCATAAAATAAATATGGTTGATGTGACACAATTATGCTCTATAATTTCTAAGAAGCCAGGATACATTTCTCGACAACAGGCAATTACTTTTCTGTGTTTAAGGTGACATGACCTTCTTTAGTTTAAAGCATGGGAAGATGCTTTATGTAACAGTGAATCACCCTTCCCCCTCCTTGCAACTTGACTTGTCCCCCAGATTTGCCTTTCTAATTCATTCCTTGCTTGTCTGTCAGGGAAAATGGTTTGTTACATTAATATAGTTCTTACGTTTTTCACTTATGAATAGCTTTTTAAGGCTTTAATGTAGCTTTTGAAAATTCCCTTATTACTGATCTAAGTATTATCACTGTGGGAGTTGAAGTCATGAGACAATTTTATGGGGGTAATTTCTTGGCAGAGTTAGATTTTGTGCTGAGATCCTGCTGGGCGCTACACACGTTGATGGATGACCCACTGTTTAATAGGACATTTTAGTGTTCGTGTATGTGAGGAATGGATGGGCTAATTAGAGCCTGAGAAGAAAATTCTGCTTTGTGTTATAGGATTTTGCAAATGGAATAACCCTTGTTCTGTCATTTTCTGGGTCTTTTTTTTTTTTTCTTCTGTGTGTGTGTTTGCCAGATAACTGAAAGTATGAATGTCAAGATTTTAGGTATCCTATGAGAGTGTTTCCAAGAGGCCTGAAGTGAATTATTAAGAAAAACAAGGCAGATGGAGAACTTCTCAATGGCTTGCCATAATTTGGCAAAATCCCAAATGAGGGGTTGGAATTCATGCCCTGAAAACCAACTCTTCCCCAAGATTTTTGTATCTGGTTTGCAGAGGGTGATGATGTGTTTTTAAGTTTATGTGTTTATGTAGGTGGGTCAAATATTGTCTGCTAAACCACTGTCCACACTGCTCCATATTGCTACACATCTGACTGTTTCAGGTATTTGTTATCTGCGTAGCCTTGAAAGCTACTTGAGATTTAATAAAATCCACTTTGAATCTGAAGGAGTCAGAGAAGATTCAGGAGTTGTCGGGACTTTGGATGGACAGGAAAGAAAGGAGAGGAGGAAGGGCTTGAAGACCGCTGTGAACAAAAATACACAACTGTTGTTTCCATGGAAAAGACTATGCAGTATATGGATGTTGCTTAGCAGCTTCAAGGACCTTATGTTCTAGCTCAGATTTTAAGACCAATGGTGGGAACAACTGCTATTATACAGTGTGTAAATAAGAGCTGAGCTTGTCATCCTCATGAATCTTGTCTATATCTCTAATTTTCCATCATCCTTGGAGTGGGGGACACTGGAGAAGAGTAGAGGCCAAAGAGATAAGACATCCTTGGCTAGTTTCTGGATGTGGGAGGCAATTTAGGGTGAAAACTATTGCTTAGGAAGAACAGGAAGACCCTGTCAATTTTTCCTTATTATCTGAGGGTAACCTGGGTGTCAAGGAAGAGGAAGGGGGTGAACAGGGTAAGGGAGTACCAAGAGAGAGGAGACACTAAGGGCTGAGAAAGACTCTGAGTCTAAATGAGTCAGGGAAGATTTGGGAGCTGTCGGGACTTCGGATGGACAAGAAGGAAAGGAGAAGAGCGAGGGCTTGAAGAATGCTGTGAACAAAAATATACAACTGGTGTTTTCATGGCCTGTGAGGCCACAGATGTCTACGAGTTTGGTGGTAGTACTGAATGGGCTTTGCTGGATGAGGTTGGATGGTTTGCTGGTGCTGGTTGGATGAGGCCAGACAGGTCAGCAAGGCTAATATTTATGGAAAGGCTGGTGGTTACTAGGCAGATATTATTTCACATGTCCACAGTGAATTTTTAATGGCTTTTCCCAATGACTCAGTGGATAAAGAATCTTCTTGCAGTGCAGGAGATTCAGGAGACTTGGGTTCGATCCCTGGGTGGAAAGATCCCCTGGAGGAGGAAATGGCAACCCACTCTAGTATTCTTGCCTGGAGAATTCCATGGACAGAGGAGCCTGGTGGGCTATAGTCCATGGGATTACAAAGAGTTGAACATGATTGAGTAAGCAAACACACATAGACAAGGAAACAAAGGTTAAGACAGTTCAAATATTGTTCAAGTTCTTAATGCAAAACTTGGATTTTAAACCCAGATCCTCTGAATCCAGGGGCTTCCCAGGTGGCACTAGTAGCACTAGTGGTAAAGAATCTGCCTGCCAATGCAAGAGATACAAGATGTGGGTTTGATCACTGGGTTCAGAAGATCCCCCGGAGGAGGAAATCACAACCCACTCCAGTATTCTTGCCTGGAAAATTCCATGGGCAGAGGAGGCTAGTGGGTTATAGTTCATGGAGTTGTGAAGAGTTGTATTTATTTTATCCTTCAAACATAGTGTACATCCTTTATGTTCATATTATCATAAAGCATTCAGTCTTCTTGTACCCTATATAATGAACTAATGGATTTTGATTTTATGGCCAATTTATCCAACATATAGATGAAAGTGTGTTTCAGCAGGTGTTATTTAATGATTGGAATAGTTGCTATTGCCCATTTTCTCTAGATGAAAAGATGAAACATGATAGTACATTTGAAAGAATTTCCTTTTTGCAAATTTAGGTTTGGATGGAGCCAGCCAACTGACTTATTCTGAGAATCTGTCTTATGGTGAAGATGATCCCATCTCTGCCCATTCACAGTCCCCTTGTGAGCTGGGGAACACCAGGCACCATGGTGGATCTCCTGGAGAGACCAGTGTGGTCCACAGCCTCAGCCGGCAGTCCACAGAGGGCAGCCTGGAGATGGAGACAGCTTTTAATAACCGGGGATTCGAAGATTCCTATGCTACTGACAGCTCCTCTGTGTGGAGTCCAGAGGCAAGTTGTTTGTTTTCCACTTTTTCCTGGCTTGAATATTGTCAGCTCCCTGGTTCATTGTTCCCCTTCCCCTCCCCGTTCCTCTCCTCCCTTTCTCCCCACCCTTCAAGAAGAAAATTTTTCCAAAAAGGAAGCATTGCCTTGAAAAAAAAACCACCTAAACAGCCTTTAATGGAAATATATTTTTTATTCGGATGACCAGATCCCAGCTCCTATGTGTGCCACTAAAAAAAATCATATGTAAGTGAAATCTATCAAAATGGAAAAATAAAAAGAAGCATTGGTGGCAGATTGAACCCAGCAACAATCAGGCTTCTTTTTTTATGTAAAGGAGTTTTTAGTTTTTTAAGGAGGCTGGATTATTTCCTTCATAGTTTCAATTAAATGGAGTATATACATATTTTTTATACCAAATCTTAAGTTATGAATTTTTGAATATGAGAATTATTTGGGAATGAAACAAAAAGCACAGTGCCCTGCAAATGAAATTATACAAGGTGTTATGATGAAGATCTTACAGTATGAACATATTTATTAGGTCCAAATTGAGCTGAAGTTCTAAGAGATGGCATTAGTCTGTCATGTCTCTCTGTCCATTGACTTTGCTTTTTGGGTAAATCTCTGATAAAACATACATTGCCTAATTTCTTTTCCAGCTGAAACTATTCCCAAATATGCCTAAACATCCAGAAGTGTGACTGGAGGATTGCCCAGATTCATGTTCATTGAGTCACTGATACTATCTAACCATCTCATCTCATCCTCTGCTGCTCTCTTCTCCTTTTGCCTTCAATCTTGGCCAGCATCAGGGTCTTTTCCAATGAGTCGGCTCTTGGCATCAGGACCAAAGTATTGGAGCTTCAGCATCAGTCTTTCCATTTAATATTCAGGGTTAATTTCCTTTAGGATTGACTGGTTTGATCTCCTTGCATGACTTTAAGATATATCAAATATTCTAATATTTAATATGTCTAATACTTACTTTGAAATTAATTTTGAAGAAATAACTCATGTAGTTATATAAAACTTTGTGTGAATAGAGGAAGGAGAAGGTTAGATGGATTTTGTTAGCGTCAGTCTGCCTGAGAAATTAAACAGGATGAATCTCTTATTAGAACCTGGACTGTCATACACACCAAATGCTCATCAAGGAGGAGAAAAAAATCATAGAAAATTATGTTTCAAAGCCTGACTGCTGAGGTACTGGAGCACATAGAGAAAGCATAAGGAGATGACACAGGGACATGTGTCCTGTGTGTAGAGTTATTGCTGAAGTCCAGGGATGGCAACTTAGATACGTGGTTTGTGGCTGGTTAAAAGAAAACCTTCATATAAAGACCCTCAAAGTGATCTATCTTATACATTTTGTTAAAAAAAAAAAAAGTCTGCTTCCTACTGGTTTACTGCCAAGAATCAGATCAAATCCCACACACTAACATTCAACATTTAAAAATATGATTCTTTTTTGGCTCTCTCACCACATAAACAGAACAGAACTGTTTACCTGCCTATTGACAGTCTGTCGCCTTGATAACGGTACCACTGGGCTTGGAATTACTTTCTCCAGGCAACCTCCCGTTTGCCTGCCTCATGGAGCTTCAATAGAAGACTGGGTGTTGAGGGCACTAAATGTTCTCAGACTCCAAAAATACCCAGACATCGCTGTGTGCTCCATTCAACCTCCTATCTATTTTGAGACAAAAACTGTAATTTGGTGCTCCTACAGTAGAACCTCAGATGCAGTGTGGAGGCAGTTCCTGTAAATGCCTGCTTTGCAGGCTTAGCTCGCCTTTTAAGAATTGATTTATTTGCCTCTTAGCTGTATTAAGAAGCTTCTCTTCCCCTGTGTATCTGGCATCAGGAACACACTGTGGGGCTGTTTACTTTGGGCCACACAGATGACATCAACAGTATCTTGTTAAAACAGAAATGCTTCCAGTTTGATAGAAACATCTTTAAATCTTCATGGGTTTTGCCAATTGTGGCGCAAGTGTTCTCATCTTAAAGGAAAACCCAGGATATGAGAGCCAAAGGGATCATTTATTTTGCCTCAGAAGGAAACCGGTCATGCAGTGTGCCTACCTGTGAGGTTGATGGTTTTGCAAGCATTGCTCTTCTCTGCTGGAAAAGGCCATTGACTTTTTCCTGCAGACCCAAGGCTTGGCAGGGACGACGGTGGGAGGGTGGTTGGCGATTTTGAGCACTCAGGGAGGCGGCTGTCCCACTTTTCATCTCTGCTTTCCACTGATTAACTGATTGGCCTTGAGAAGTTAATTAAAATCTGCCAAATGGGGATAAAAATGAAGAGATTTTTACCTTGCAGGAAGGTCAGATGGATTAGCTGTATTAACAGTACCCACCTGAGGAGTGCCTTTAGTTGCCTGGTGATAGGTAGAGTGTGTTAAAATAATTAATTGCTATGAAAATATCAGCCTTCACGAATCTTGGTCTCAGATCAACCCAGGAAGAGACCACAAAGCCCAGTTTTCATGAGCCATGGCTTGGATTGTCCCCATCCAGAGCCTAGCTGTTGCCTGGAGCTATATCTGATTCAAGATTCTCAGGACAGTTATTTCAGACCCTTCCCCAGGACCTCAGCACAAAGCTGCAGATGGAGTGAACATTTATCTGAATGCAGAGCCTGGTAGATAAGTGGGGAGATGCTCATTAACTAGATATTTTTACCTTGGCATTGACATTGATGACAAAGCTAGGAACTGTTAGCTCATATCAAGAGCAGAGGCTTAAAAGGATGTGAAATTCAAAGTAGTGTGTGTTTCCACCTCCCATCTCCTATCTTTTTTCCTCTTCATCTCACACACTTACTATGCATGTAAGTAGTTAGGGTGATGACAGGTTTGTGGGGGAGGAAGGTAGACACCATGGTTTCACATGAGATTTGGGACTTTGAGCATTAATGCTGGCAAATCTTGGGTAGTTCTGGCTGGTCATATGATTTTGGGGGCAAAGAATGAGTTATTTAGGCATTCTAAGCCTTTGTTCCGCTCGGCCCCAAAATGAGGATATTGAAAACTTACCTTATTAGGTTAATGAAAAGTTAATATGAATATCTAAAAAGATAATGTTTCTTAGCTGGATTTTCCAAAAGTACAGCTTACTTTGTTAGGACATGCAGTCCCAGGAATCAAGAGTGAGGGGCAAGGGAAGTGATACAGGGAAGGGAGAGCCAGTATAAGTGTGTATAATCCAGTTGTCTACCTCTAAGTGTGACTCCTGACTTGACCTTGTGCAAGTGTACTATAAGAAACTGTAGAAATTAGTCCTGGGACATCTGCCCAAGGGGAGAAAAATTTACTGCATGGGGCATGAACCTCACACATACTCTGGACTTTATATTCATGGGTGCCAAGAAGTATTCTGTAAATTTCCAAGCCTTGACATCAGCGGATAGGCCTTTGGTGAGAGTTGAGAGTTACCTTGTGTGGGAGGGAGAAAAGACTTTGTTGGTTTGTGCCAGACAGAAGCTCCTTAGAGCCCAACCTGTAGGGGAAGAAGGAACAAGAGGTCACGAAGGTCTGAAGTGCATAAGAACTTGCTTTGCATCCATAAAGGCTTTAGTGTGCTACCTGGTGTAAGGAAGGGCTTTAGTGGGTGGTAACTGTTATTCCTTATGGTCCAGCAAGCAATGTAGAGATGATCAAGGGTAAGCTAAAATAGAGAGGAGTTTTAACAGAAGACTGTGACTTGATTTTTCAGTTGGCATAACTCCTTGGAGACTCGCTTCTAATATTATATCTACACTAGTCAGTTGTATTCAAAAGTCTCTATAGCAACCACTTTTATCACTTGAAACTAAGTACCTCTGAATAGAAACACTCACACATGAATGCATGCTCAGAGGAAAAAATGTAAGAAGCCTAAATTTTCCCTTAAACAAGGAGCCCAAGTTTTCTTGGTAGACTAATGTGAATCTTAAAAGGGCAATTATTAGACATCTACTAGGTGTCAAGTGCTTTAATTTTCACAGCAACCCTATAAAGTAGGTATCATCTCCCTTTCACTGTTGATTAAAACAGGAAGTGGGAAGGATTAAATAACTGCCCAGTGTCCTAGAGGTAGTATGTGGTAGACTTGGGATTCTTAACAATATCTCGTTCCAGAGAACCATGCACTTTCACTTGAATTCTGTGGGTAAGTTTTGTTGATGAACATGCATTTTTGAGGTGTATTATTATATTAAAAAAATTTTTTTTTGCTTTTTAAACTTCTTATTTTATACTGCAGTATAGCCAATTAAAAGTGTTGTCATAGTTTCAGGTGTACAGCAAAGTGACTCAGCCACACATACACAAAGAAACTGGAAAATTCTGAAAGAGATGGGAATACCAGACCACCTGACCTGCCTCGTGAGAAACCTGTATGCAGGTCAGGAAGCAACAGTTAGAACTGGACATGGGACAGCAGACTGGTTCCAAATAGGAAAAGGAGTATGTCAAGGCTGTATATTGTCACCCTGCTTATTTAACTTATATGCAGAGCACAACATGAGAAACGTTGGGCTGGAAGAAGCACAAGCTGGAATCAGGATTGCTGGGAGAAATATCAATAAGCTCAGATATGCAGACGACACCACCCTTAGGGCAGAAAGTGAAGAGGAACTAAAAAGCCTCTTGATGAAAGTGAAAGAAGAGAGTGAAAAAGTTGACTTAAAGCTTAGCATTCAGAAAACTAAGATCATGGCATCTGGTCCCATCACTTCATGGCAAATAGATGGGGACACAGTGAAAACAGTGTCAGACTTTATTTTTGGGGGCTCCAAAATCACTGCAGATGGTGATTGCAGCCATGAAATTAAAAGATGCTTACTCCTTGGAAGGAAAGTGATGACCAACCTAGATAGCATGTTAAAAAGCAAAGACATTACTTTGCCAACAAAGGTCTGTCTAGTCAAGGCTATGGTTTTTCCAGTGGTCATGTATGGATGTGAGAGTTGGACTATAAAGAAAGCTGAGCACCGAAAAATAGATGCTTTTGAACTATGGTTTTGGAGAAGACTCTTGAGAGTCCCTTGGACTGCAAGGAGATCCAACCAGTCTATCCTAAAGGAGATCAGTCCTGGGTGTTCATTGGAAGGACTGATGCTGAAGCTGAAACTCCAGTACTTTGGCCACCTCATGCGAAGAGTTGACTCATTGGAAAAGACCCTGATGCTGGGAGGGATTTGGGGGCAGGAGGAGAAGGGGGCGACAGAGGATGAGATGGCTGGATGGCATCACCAAACTCGATGGACATGGGTTTGAGTAAACTCCGGGAGTTGGTGATGGACAGGGAGGCCTGGCGTGCTGCGATTCATGGGGTCGCAAAGAGTCAGACACAACTGAGCGACTGAACTGAACTGAACTGACTCTCCCCCAAACCTCCCTCCCATTCAGGCTGCTGTTTAACATGAGCAGAGTTCCCTGTGCTATACAGCAGGACCCTGATTGTTACCCATTTTAAACAGCAGTGTGTACATATTGGCCTAAAAATAAAAGAGTTCTTTGTATTAGAACAGTTGATATTCTATTACATAAAGAAGAACTGATTCTTATTTACAGTGAGAATCAGACCAAAATTTGTCATGAGTAAGAGGCATGCCTTCAGAGGGAAAAATCAAATTATGTTGACATTAGTAATAGTTTGTTTGAGGGTGGTTCATTATAGTAAATGTGATTCAGCTCAGTCTTCTCAGTGAGGTCATTGGATCTGACTGGATGAGGTGAACTGCTGTCTGAAAGTGATATTTTATAACAAGGGGCCATGATTGGAAATAAGCATCAGTTCAGTGATGAGAATAGATATCTACGGAGGCTTGTCTGAGCCGAGCATTCTTCCACAGCTTCCCAAGTGATACTAGTGGCAAAGACCTGCCTTTCAGTATAGGAGACATAAGAGGCATGGGTTCAATTCCTGGGTTAGAAAGATCCCCTGGAGCAGGACATGGCAACCCACTCCATTATTGCCTGAAAAATCCCATGGACAGAAGAGCCTGGCTGGCTACAGTCCATAGGGTCATACAGAGTCAAACATGACTGAAGCGATTTGGCACACTAAAACCTCACAATGACACTCTATCAAGCAGTCACCTTAATGCTCGTTTTTCAGCTGAAGTACAGAGAGCATGACCCTTTTGGCCAGGGCCAAAAAGCTGGTCAATGTTGAATTTTAATTTCAACCCAGGTGTTCTGTCCATAAGCCCAGCGTTGTATTTGCTAAATGGCTGCAGGGGATGTCCTCCTAAACCCTTCCTACTCCAAGAGTGACTGGAGGCTAGCTGAGACTTCCTTGCGGCCTGAGAAATGCAGAATCCCAGACCTGACTCCTGGTCCTACTGAATCAGAATTCCCAGATTAGTCAAGTCCACTAGAATGTTTGAGAAGTTCTGTCCTAAACCTTTTCCACCATGTAGATAGACAATCTATTAAAGGCTCACCTGTCCATGACCCCCACTAGGATCCTTCTCTGCATGGGCTCCTGGCCCAGAGAGCACAGGCCCAGGCAGAGTCATTTCTCCTGGGAACTTAAGGAAAAGTTAGCTTTTGGCAGTTGCATAATTAACTAATTTTAGACTTAGTATTTCAATTGGTTTCAATGATAGCACTTTGCAAATTGTAAAAGCTTTGTTCATTCATTCCAAAAGCATGCATATGCTTTGAAGGCTCACCATATGTCTGGTGCTGTACCCTCAAGGAACTCACAGTCCGATGGAGAGACCAGGAAACAGACCTTTCTAATGTATGAGGTTATAAGCTATCAGTCCAAAAGTGTGAGGTTCTGAAGAAGCACAGAGGGGCACCATCTTTCCAAGATGCATTAGGCATTGTTCCATTCCTAACCTTTCCCTCTGTCTACAACAGGAACAGGATGGGACCAATTTTCAGGTGCCACCTGGGGTCCCGGAACCCATCTCAAAATGTGGTGACCTGGATGTCATCTTTGAATATAGAGCTGCCAGCCAGAAGCTCACAGTGACTATTGTCAGAGCCCAGGGCCTCCCGGATAAGGACCGAAGTGGAGTCAACTCCTGGCAAGTGCACGTTGTGCTGCTGCCCAGTAAGAAACAGAGGGGCAGGACAAGCATACAGAGAGGGCCCAACCCCATCTTCAAGGAGAAAGTCACCTTCGCCAAGCTAGAGCCCAGAGATGTGACTGCCAGTGCGGTCCGCTTCCGCCTGTACGCTGCCCGCAAGATGACCCGGGAGAGAATGATGGGCGAGAGGCTCTTCTATCTCAGCCACCTGCACCAAGATGGGGAAATGAAAGTGACTCTTGTTCTGGAGCCAAGAAGTAATATCAGTGTGAGTATGTTAAATGGTGCTACTAATGATGTTCTATGTTGGAGGATCTGGAATTGTCAGCCCTTGATGTAGTATATTCAGCCTGTGAATTCAGACACCTTAATTTAATTTCTATTTTTTCCTTCTCATCCTTGTGAGCCATGCTTTGCACTTCACGGTACAATGGGGTTTTTATTTTGTGTGTGTGTGTGTGCCCATAGCCCCTATAACCTGATGGATGTACCCCTATCCAATTTTGGACATGACGACGGCAGAGTAAAGGAGGACACAGGGAAACTGTGAGAGATTTCTTGACCTTCTCATTAGCTGATAAGTGGTTCTACCACTCATCCCCCTGCCCTGACCCCAGTATACATCATGATGCATCTCAGAGATGGGGCTTTCAAAGTGAGGTCCTTAACAAGTGTGCCTGAGTAGGTTATAGAGTAGCCCTGAACTCCAGCCACTTCTAAGACCTTCCATTTATTATGACTGGGCTTCTTCCACATGCCCATCTTCTATGTCCCTGGGTTTCAAGATAAGACAGCACAGCTTTCATATCTACAAACAAGTAACTCTCTCTTCCTGTGGGTGATATATATATCATCCAGTGTGAGGGTCTCCTTCTAAAAATCACATAAAAGATCAGGTAGTTATCTTGGGCTGTTGGGCCAATCAGTCATTCACTCCAAAATGTTTATGAGTGCCTACTATATGTCAGGTGCCATATTGGCAGAGGAGGAACAAAACAGGGGCTGCCCTTGCAAGGTGAATGAAACAGGAGATGCCTTACAATCTGGTGGAGGACGGCGACAATAGGCAGCCGGGGTAGAGAGTGACAGAGGCTGTGTTTTCTTTTGAAGGGTCAGAAAAATTATCTTTCAGGTGGTGGTATGACACAGAAAACTCAAGGACCCTTAGGAGCCAGCCTGGGTGCCGTGTGACGGACAGGGTCTCCAGACAGAGGGGCTGGTATATGTAGACACCAGCAGGTGGGAAGGGGCTTGACTTGTCTGAGGAAGAAGAAAGGAGCCAGAGAGTCCAGACTGTGCTGATGGGAGATCCAGCCACTTACATTTTTAATAGATGACTCAAAATTTAGACTCCAAATCCTTGCCTCACAAAATCTATTTTGGGCTTCCCTGGTTGCTCAGCAGCCTGTCAATGCAGGAGATGTGGGTTCAAACTCTGGGTTGGGAAGATCCCCTGCAGGAGGAAATGGCAAACCACCCCAGTATTCTTGCTTGGGAAATGCCAGGGACAGAGGAGCCTGGTGGGCTGCAGTCCATGGGGTAGCAAGAGTCAGACAAGACTTAGCAACTAAACAGCAACAAATCTATTTTACCTGCAGTCTTCCCATCTTGGCTAAAGACAATCTCATGCTTTGAATTCAGGTCCAAAATCTTAGAAGTCATTTGTGACTTCTCTCCATCTGAAATCCTACTGGCTTTTTATTAAAAATCCAACCAGAGCCTGACTCTCTGCTGGATTATTGAAAGGGCCTCCTAGTCATCTCCCAACTTCCACCTTTGTCCCCTATAAACTATTTCCAGCTTGGGAACCAGAAGGAGCCTTTAAGACATAAACTAGATCACATCTTTATTGTTGTGGTTCAGTCACTAAGTCACGCCTGACTCTCTGAGACCTCATGAACTGCAGCACATCAGGCTTCCCTCCCTTGTCTCTGTTCAAATCCCTCTTTTCCCCCTAAGCTCAGAGTAGGGTGTGTCTTAAATCCTGGGGAACAGAAGTCATGGGAGTTCAGAGGAGTCCTGCATCATAAAGCATGGAGACAGGGATGCTCCCACCCCTGTAACTCTCTGCCAGACGCTGTGCTTTGTGATGGGGGTACAGAGCTGAGTAGGGGAAATGAGCTGTGTGAAAGAACCTTGAAGTAAAAATCCTCCCATTTACCTGTTATTTGTTGAGTGTGGTTATCAGCTAGGCGCTGGACAATGCACTGTGGCAGACTGAGGGGTTTATAATATAAGGCTGGGGATTAGAGGGGAGAGGCAAGCGGTGCAGTGACAGGTGTCACAGTGGACACTTCTGCACAAGCCCAGGGGACGGGGTGGCCCTCACCCCAAACTAAGCAAGTATTTCTGTGCTGGATTATCATCATCCAGACAAAAGGGCATCTCTTAAAACCACCTTGCCCTGTAGTGTATAAATTGTGTGTGCTAGATTGCTTCAGTAGTGTCCGACTCTGCAACCCTTTGGACCGTAGCCCAGCAGGCTCCTCTGTTGTGGCAAGAATACTGGAGTGGGTTGTTATTTCCTTCTCCAAGTTTATAAATTATGTCCCATGAAAACCTCTGTGGGCTCTATAGGGATGCCTGTGGCTTTGTAAACAGGGTAGTTTCCTAAGATGTTAAGAAATATTTGGTTTCTTTCAATGCATTTATTTATCGAGGTTCCTGATGAGAAATTTTAGGAAGTGATTTCAGATGTTGAGAAGAAAGATTTGAGAAGAGTCCGATGCACATGTTTCTTTTTCTGAAATTTACTTTTAATTGGAGGATAATTGCTTTACAATGTTGTGTTCGTTTCTACCATACATCAACAGGCATATACATATGCTCCCTCCCTCTTGAACCTCCCTCCCATCACCCACCCTATCCCACCCCTCCAGCTTGTCACAGAGTCTGATGCACATGTTTCTGATGGAGGAGGTGATGGCTCCAGGAGGCTGGCTAGCCTGCCCTCAGAGCCCATTCCCACTCCTGTTTCTTGAGTGAGAGTCAGTGTCCTGACCTCCTTTGCTCTCCTTCTCCCGGCATGTCTGGTGCACAGAGGCAGATGCTTTGGAGAAGCAATATGTGAATATATGACAGAAAGTGTGGGCTCCGCTGTTGCCTAAGGTTTCTAAGACACACAGTCCTTGTGTCAACTTCCTTACTAAACAGTTGTGAAAGTGCTCACATTCAATAGAATTCATTTCCTTAGGGAAAAAAAAAATGTAGCATCTGCTGTATTCGTGACAACCTTAAAAAGCAGAACTGGGAGCCAAATGTTCTTTGGGGTGGTAGGCAGCCAGTGGTCAATTTCTTTTCTGGTGAAGGCAAGATGCCTCCTATATTGTTGCATTCCTCAAGAAGCTGCAGGAAACAGAAGCTGAACTCATGCCTGGGGTGGACGTGAAACATTTGAGCACAAATTGCACAGGAGGGAATTTGGGTCTATATTAAATGTCTTCTTAGCTCTCCATGTATCTTTCTGGGTTTGATTTACACTAGTAATAACATCTTTGTCCATTTTGTCTTTAGAGAGGAAAGGGTGAATGGAGACAGCGCTTGAAACAAATATGTCAGCTAATAATGCAGGGGATCCCATCCAGGACTGCGCTCCCCAGGCCCTATTATCATTCACACCGAGTGCGCCCTTAGTAATCTTTGGCAGCAGTGGAGATTGGGGCCACAATTTCTCCAAACATATCGGCTTTCTTTTTGGGAGAAAGCGCAGCCGGGGCCAATGGATCCTTTGTTGTTCTTCCCCTCCAGAGTGGAGAGTCTCCGCTCAGCCCATCTGCAGTGTCTCACAGTGATAGCGCTTCATCCACGCAGTCGCTGTCGCATGGAGGGGCGCCAGAACTGTTGGTGGGGCTGTCATACAATGCCACAACAGGGCGATTATCCGTGGAGATGATCAAAGGCAGCCATTTCCGAAACCTCGCTGTGAACAGAGCACCTGGTAAGTTCATGCCTATACCCCCAGCTCTGGTCCTCCCAGAGGCAGGCAAAAGGCTGTGTCTGCTTTCATCTCAATTCTGTAACTTGTAAAATAAAAATGATCTTGGTGTGATTTAGACAATTTTTACCAAATGATGTCTCTGGATTTTTCAAATGCTTTTCTATTTAATTAAATTGAAGGCTTCTCTGATACCTGGATGAATCTTGATATAAAACAGGCTGACCTCTGTGAGTGTATTGAAGGGAAAAGAATGATGTCTTTTCAGCAGCATAACATGTATAAACAATTAAAATCTGCTAATAGGTCCCAGGCCCTCAAATTCTTTAAAGAGGCAGACTTCAATCTTTGGAGCCAGGCAGACTTGGGATCTAACTCCAGCTCTGCTCATTTACCTGGTAGCTTTGCTCTGATCCTATACATTTTACCTCTCTTTCTGAACCTCAGAAAACTCATCTGGAACAAAGGAATAGTAAGAGCACCTTCCTCATGTATTGTTTTGGGGCTTAAATAAAATGATTTATGTAGAACATTTAGTATAGTGCCTGACACATAGTGAGCATGCAAGAAATGTGAGTGGTTATGTTGTTGATTGCAGAGGAGGTAGAGTAAGAAGACATGGGCAATCCAGGCCTGACTCACCAGGGAACCTTCTGAGATTACCCCTGGAAAGAGCAGCTCAAAACATACCCCCATAGTGGCTGTCCAGGGCTCAGGAAGCCAGAATAAAAGTGTTGCTGCTGCCAACTGCCCGAACTGCCTCTCAGTACCCAAGAAACTAGAGATTGAACCTTGGAATAATGCTGCTAAAAAATCAGCTCACATTTAATGATCTTGCTCATTAGCAGAAACAGCTTAAGAAAGGGTGGTTTCTGTCTCACTTCTGTCTGCTGGATCTCATGTAACATCTAATTAGAGGAATCTAATTTATATCTAGAATTCTAGCTGCAAGAGAGTCTGGGAAATGCTGTTGAAATTCCAGCCTTTTGAGTCCAAGAAGGTAAAATTGACGGGGCTAGGGTAGAGTGTGAGTGAGTCTGTTCTCCACAGACTACCAAATCTTTTCTGAAATAAGTACCGGGTCAGTAACAACATGATAGGCTGCATGAACCAATGGACTCTGGCCTCACCTGTCCGCACCAGGTGAAGAGCCAGCCAAGCTGGCTCCTACAACCAAATCTGGACTCTCACTCCTTTTCGTCTCTAACTGTGCCACCACCCACAATGTCTCTGTTCAGTAGTATCTTGTTGGTCAGTCTGTATTAAGGCCATTAGAGCAAGTTAGTGAGGAAAACACAACAGTCTGGATAACAGAAGAGACCAGGGGCATAAACCATATTCTATATCAAGGCTCAGAAGCATGTTAGAGCTATTTAAAATCCACAGTACATATTGATTATTAATTGCATGGATAGATGCTCCTTTCTAGATATAGCTTTTAAAAAATAACTCCAGATTTACTAAAGATCTGGATTTACTGCTTTTACTGTAGAACTTTTGCTGGTCTCTTTTCCTGTCTTCTGAGATTTGTTGAGATCTGAACAGTTAAGGGGGAAGAAGATGGTGCAGCTGCAGATAATGATGAGGGAGATGGACCACACATTCATGGCCTATTCCAATGCATGTTGGGAGGCTTTAATTTGCATGCTTAGAGGTTCCAGGCAATACAGGGGAGAAGGACAGTATGGTGGCTAAGAAAGCATCAACTGGAGGATGCCAAACTAAGATTTTTGCCACTTGCTAGCTGTGAGTTACTGAATTTTTTTGACTCTGTTTTCTTATTTGTAAAATGGGGATCATAATAATATATACTTTTCAGGTAGGGATATTACATGTAAAACTGTGCTTTGAGAATGGTGCTAAGGTATCTTTCCACATTTCTTTATAAAAGAGAAGATGCCAAAAAGGAAACTATTATAACAAATACTTAAAATTGAGTGGGAAAACAAGGCAAGTCCTCATTTTGAAATTGATTTCCTTCTAGAAGTTTAAGTCAGATTGGCATTTATTACATGGTTTTAGATAGAATAGTGATGCAGTGTAACTGAAAATGTAACTGACATGCTGTATCTTTGCAACCAAAGTAATAGAAGACAATATTGCTGTGATGCTATTAATTAAAACAGAAACCCAATAGTGAAGACAAAAGTTTTTTGTTTACATGGAATGCTAGTACTTAAGGAAAAACCAGTTTAATTAGGACGGACTGAGAAAGTAGAAGGTTCTTTTGTGGAGACTCTAAAAGGGATCTCTTGGTACTTTCAAGGGCTTGAGATGTTGACGATGTTGGCCTTTCATTATGTCTCACTTCTTTATGCCACTAGCAGGACTTTGGCAGTCATCAGACAAGCTTAGGGTACAGTTCGAGTTCCCATATGGAAGAGAAAAAGAGAGAGAAAGGATGAGGGAACAAGAGTTTTATGAGGTAACTGAGCAGCATTGGAAGAAAGAGAGGGAGAAGAGGAAACAATGCAAGCTGGGAAATGAATGGGCCTGAAGTGGGGAATGGGGACACTGCCAATTGCACTCATCTCCATGGAGAAAGTGGAGAGAGGGCAGGGGGGACAGGACCCTGCGTCAGACTCCACCCTGAGGGAGCTGCCTGCGGGAGGGAGGCGTGGGTAGAAACTTGTGTGTGAAGGTCACAAATCCTGTCCTTGAGACCCTCAGCTCAGTGGCAGTGACCTCCTCTGTAGAAAGGGGTCATCAATCCTGCCTTGCAGGGTGGCATTGATAATGTAAAGAATGGTTCTTAAGGTAGTCCAAAGAAAAAGAAGTTGAGCCTGATGACTAGGAACTTCTACAGAATGCTGAAGGTGCTAAATCTTGATGGAAAGAGACAAAGGCTAGAATTTAGAAGTGAGGATCTTTTGCATCAAAGTATTTTGTCAGCCAAAAGATAACTTTGAATTTGCCAACTTGAACCAACTAGATGACTGTTCTGATATTTTAAACTTTTCTTTCTAAGCAAGATAGAGGAGAGGTGGACTAATAATAGATGCAGTTACCCTTCTCTTTTCAGGCCTTAGAAGAAATAAGCCACCAGATGTATGCTCCTTTCCCCAAATCCCTGGGGGAGAAGGCCCAGTGAGAGGCAGGTTTAGCTCTAGTGGGCAGAAGCCAGTGGGAGCATCCCTAAAGATGAGTGTCTACCACACCTCCCCACCCCAGAATGGTTAAAACTAAAAAGACTGATTCCCTCAAATATTGGTGAGGATGTGGCGAATACTTTCTTGGTAGAAGTGTAAAATGGAATAACAGCTTTGGGAGAAGGCCTGGTGGTGTCTCATATAGATGAACATGCACTGAAAATCCAGCAGTTCTATTCTTGGGCATTTGTCCATAAGTTAAAAAAAAAGGGACTTTCATTAGAAGGTTTATAGCAGCTTTATTACAGTGTACAAAAATGGCGAAGAGCCCTTATGTCCTCATAGTTGAATAAATAGATTAAGATATATTTTGTATAGTAGAATACTATTCAGCAATAAAAAGGAATGAAATTAACTGAGGCATTCAACAACATGGAGGAATCTCAAGAACATACCAAGTACCTACTGCATGATTCCATTTATATGAATTTCTAAAACAGGCAAAATTTGTTTAAACATATAGTGGAAAAAAAGAGCAAGGAGTGGTTGCTTCAGGATTCGTATTGGCATCAAGGTGACTGGGCATAGACATGAGGGAGTATTCTGGGGTGATGGACATATTCTGTATTTTGATAGGGATGTGGGTTAAATGGATGTTTGCATTTGTTAAAACTTACTGAGTGGTGCTAGGCTTCGTGCACTTCACTGCATGTAAATTTTACCTTATAGTATGAAAGAACCATAAATTATTGAACTCTAGTTAATGAAACATATGCTGAAATATTTAGGGATAAAGAACAATGATGGCTACAGGTATGACAGGTTGATGGATAGATAGATGTATAGATATATGAGGAAGCAAAGTCTGTTATCTCAGGCTACTATAGCAAAAATACCATAGGTTGGGTGGCTTAGGCCAGGTGTACCCAAACTCTGGGATCTAATGCCTGATGATCTGAGGTGGAGCTGATGTAACATTACTAGAAATAAGGTGCACAATAAATATAATGTGCTTGAATCATCCTGAAACCATCCCCCCACCAATGCATGGAAGAATTGTCCTTCACAAAACTGGTCCCTGGTGCCAAAATAGTTGGGGACTGCTGGCATAGACAACAGAAATTTTTTTTCTTGCAGTTCTGGATGCTGGGAAATCCAAGATCAATTTGGATTTGATCAGCTAATTTGGTTCCTGGTAAAAACCCTCTTTTTGGTTTTCAGGCAGATATCTTGCTGTATCTTCACATGATGGAGAGAGAGTACCTCTATCTCATGGCTCTTCTTCTAAGGGCACTGATCCCATTCATGAGGGCTCCACCCTCATGACCTGATTACCTCCCAAAGATCCCACATTCAAATACTGTCACACTGGGGATGAGGGCTTCGACATACGAATTTTGGTAGGACACATCAGGCCATAGCATAGGTGGAACAAAATATGACAATTGAAGAATCTAGGTGATGAATATATGGGTATCCACTGTATAATTATTTCAAATTTTCAGCATACTTGAAAATTTGTTATAAAATAATAGGCATAAAAAACTGGTCTGGTCTGGAATAGTTCAGTTGGGCTAGGTAGATAAAAATAAAACATGAATGAAGCCATTGATAGGGAATACTGTGGTGGGCATTACATTGTTTTTTAAGTTATGTTGACATCTCAAGGTCCACCCTTGACTCAACCTTGGACAGAACAGACAGGGTATCAATCAAATAACCTGAGGGCATCTTCTATAGCATCCTTCATAAACCACATCCATCCCAAGACAAAGTATTTGATTGGGCATTTCTTTCTTTCTAACTTTAACCTTTTCTCTATTCATCAGATAGATAAATAGATTTTTATATCTACATCCCTCTTCCTGCCATCTTCCCTCCCTCCCTTCCTTCTTTTCTCTTTCCCTTTTTTCCTTCCTCCCTCCCTTCTTTCTTTCCTTCCTTCCATTTTGGTGAAAATGCCCATATTATAAAAATTTAAGTATGTTTACATATATTTTTCAAATCATAGGTGGACCAGGGAAGGTAAAATAGGCTATTTGAAAATTACTGAAACTATTCCATAGAACCTATTCAGAAACAATCCATAAACAAGTTAACAAAATGAACTAATCTTAGCTCAAGGCAGGTAACAATGTGTCAAGAACCATTCCAGGCACTTTCAAGGTAAAATCTCACTTAGTACAAGAGATCATTATTGTTGTCATATTTGCTATTAAGACAGTACAGGCTAGTCTACAAACATGATGACAAGGAATAGTCTCCACATCTGTACATGGCAGATGATCTAGGTGAAAAACCCTCTTTCAGTATCTGCTAGACGTCTGAAATCCTTATACAGAAGCTTTTGAAGAAGTCACCATTGAGAATTGGAAGTATTTGATTATCTTTAATTTGGCTTTATGGGAAAACAATTCACTAACAGTTTAGCAACTCTGTTCCGTTCTTTTCTTGGGCTTACCACCCAATTACTGCATGGCCTGGACAATTGTTTTAACCTCTCAGAATTTCATTTACTTCCCTATTAAGTGGGGTTAACAAGTTAATGCTACCTATACAAGTCTATATTCTAAAAAGTTAGCTATTCTGTTGGCAGGTTCTGTTTCTCCATCCTTCTCCAGTGCGTTACTGCATTGTGTATATACACACATATAATGGTCCCTGTCAAAAATTATCATTAAGATGTCCCCTCTAGTTAAAAATAATGCGTCCCCCGGCCTCTCAGTGTGTGTGTGATTAGCCACATGTGATAATTACATCCCAAATGATAATACTTACAGCAGCAGCATATTAACCTTGTTAGGCATTCACAATAGCAGAGACTAGAGGAAGGAAAAACAAAAAAGCAAATCAAGCAGGCTCATGTTTAGTGTGAATAACAGATAGGAAGCAGGGGGTAACCTCTATGGATGAAACACAGGGAAAAAAGGACTACACAGAAATGAATGAATATAGGATATACCACCTTCTTTTAAAATCTTGGTCCAATATTCAGTTAAGTATAGTAAACACTTATTAATAGCCATTACATGTTCAGAATTAAGGCCAATACATATGAAGATTTATGTGCAGCAGTAACTTATTGACTGCATATGTGATGTTCCTTTACTTATATCACCTCATTTAATTCTCACAACAATGTCAAAGTTAGAAAATCTGAAAAGCAACAGAAGAGAAAATACAGTTACCATAGTATGTGAGTTATATCTCAATAAAACCAATTAAAAAAAAAACCACTCAGCTTTCTTCAGAAGAATGACAGACTGTGGACAGCCTTGTTAACGGCAACAATAGAAGCCTGAAGACAAGGGGAGAATATCATCACAGGCTTGAGAAAGAAAACCACTCTCAACTTATTATTCTTTTCAAGTGACAGAAGAATAAAGATCTTTTTTTCTTTTACAAAGCTTGAAAGGGTTTATCACCGGAAGAACTACTAACTGGTGTGATTTCAGGGAGAAAGAAATTGAACCTGAAAGGAGTAAAGTGCAAGAAAGGAAATGAACAACAGGCACAAAAAGATCAACATGTAGGTAAATGTGAGCATGTGTAGACTGCGTAAAGCAGAAACAGCAAAAGTGGGACTACAGCAATAACGTGGAACTGAAATTCCTGGCAGGAATAATATGAAAGATGTGAAGGGGAGACAGAAGTCAAAGAATTCTAAGGTACTTATGCTACTTAGAAAGAGGGTGAAAGTGAAAGTTGCTCAGTCGTGTCCGACTCTTTGCGGCCCCGTGGACTACACAGTCCATGGAATTCTCCAGGCCAGAATACTGGAGTGGGTAGTCATTCTCTTCTCCAGGAGATCTTCCCAGCCCAGGGATCAAACTCAGGTCTCCCGCATTGCAGGCAGATTCTTTACCAACTGAGCCACAGAAAGAAGGTAGAGGTATTGATTAATTTTGGACAGTAAATAAAGGGTATATGTTAAAATTTTAATACAACTTTTAACCCAGTAGAGAGACCAAATTAGAATAAAGAAAATTCAGATAATCCAATAGAAAGCAGAAAGATATATTTAAAAGCCTAGAAAATGCAGAATAGATGGCATAAACAAAATCAATAAAAATAAATCAAAATCTATTGGTGATAATAATAAATGTCAAGGGACTAAAACTGCTTTGTTAATGATAGATACAGCATTAGGTTAATATTTCTCTTCCTCCCAGTCTCTCCCTATCTCTCTCTCCTCACATCCTCTCACTTCTACTACATTTTATATTGGGTGTCCACCTAACCTCATAATGTTTAAGAAAAAGAAACACTAATTACCAATAAATTGGGCTTGGTTCTGGAATGCAAGAATGATTTAACATTAGGGAAATCTAACGTATTTAATAGCTCGCTATACCAACTGATTTATGAGAAAACTTGATCATGTCAATAATTGCAAAAGAAGCTCTTGATGAAATACACTATGCTTTATTGGCAAAAATAACTCACAGCAGATGAATAATAGAAGATATATCAGTATAGGCAAAGTTATGATGCAATAACAAATTCTGCAGAGTTCATGGCTTAACACAGCAAAGGTTTATTTCTCCCTTTCATCACAATCCAAAGTAAGGCAGGCAATGTTCCTCTAAGCTATGAGTAAGGGATACAGATTCTTTCCATTTAATGAGGTGATAATATTATGTTCAAAATGTGACCAGCCTTGTTGTCGTGGAAGGGGAAGAGACAGGGGGAATGACTGACTTCAGCTGTGATTGAAGGTAATGTATTACTTCTAGGATTCTATATTCAGAAGTCAGACACATGGCTCAGTCATGTCCAATCTGGTGTGAAACCTTCATCCTTAATTTTATATTAACCCAAGTCACTATCACATTGTTCACCTGAGAAGGTTTATTGAGCCTTTGTTGTTTGAAGCCCTTTAAAATTTATCTCTTACTGTTTGGAGATCTGGAAGCAAGGAACTTTTCCAATCACAGATATGTCTGAATATCAGGATTCTCTTTCTTTTTCCTTGCACATTCATCTTTCCCAAGGGTACTTTTCACCACTCCCCAGCCTCTAGATGAAGCCAGTAGTAGTGAATACACACTTCTAACATTATGTTTTTCAATCTTTTTCCTTGTAACTACAAATATTAGGCATATGTGCTTCCTTCCAAGTGATAGCATATGAGTTTACCATCACTTAGTATGGATGATGGATCGCCACTATCCTAGCCTCTGATAGGAGTTTCTTCATCACCTGGCACTAACTTCTAGGCCAGTGGTCTTCTTGTATTTTTGTTTTAGTTGCATTCCAGTTCAGATTACTGATTACTTTATCACACTTTTGTCAGGAAAATACAAAATACTCTAACTATATTTTGAATCAGAAGTTGTTTCTTATAGGCTTCAAGCATGGGAAGTCTGGTCAGTAAAGGTCAGGAAAGCTCTCTCTAGGAAATCCAGAAGTACAGGCATCACAGGAAAGGTACCAGTACAATTTGGGCTGGGCACATTAAAGGAATGGTTCTCATAAGGATCTTTGAATGCCATGGGTGAACACCCTACTTTGCCACCTGCTTGCTAATTCCTGTCCACATGCCTGCAACTGGTCTGTGGCCTGAAAGGACTTGTGGCTCCCCTTTCCTTTTGCTTTCCAGTCTCATACAGTTTGCTTTCATTAGTGAAATCTAACTGGGATCTTACTGGCAAGAGATCCAGGGGAATGTAATTTTAAGTTTGGTAAAGAAAAGAGCTTAGAAAGGCAGAAATGGTATTAGATGTCAACAACTAGTATGTTGTAGAGAACTGTTAGTCACTTAGTCATGTCCAACTCTTTGCAACCCCATGGAGTATGTGTCCATGAAATTCTCCAGGCAAGAATACTGGAGTGGGTAGCCATTCCCTTCTCCAGGGGATCTTCCCAACCCAGGGATCAAACCCAGGTCTCTTGCATTGCAGGCAGATTCTTTACTATCTGAGCCACCAGGGAATAGGGAAGAGAACATACTTAACCCTGATGGTGAGCATTTTAAGAAAATAGACACTAGCTATCATTCTTAATCTTGAAATCCATCAAGAAAGAAATAAGGATTCCCACTAGAATCACTCTCATTCAACATTAGACTGGAAACTCAAGGCAATTTAGTAGAATAAGAAAAAGAAATAAAAATTTAAAGCTAGAGAAGAGGAAACAAAACTGCCATTCTTTATAGAAAATATGATTGCATTAAAAATGCAAGAAAACCTATAAATTTAAACTAATATTTTTTAATACAAACTTGTTTTCTAATACATCAAGGACAGATAGAAAGTAGAGTTTTAACACATTAATATATACAAACTAACAGTAGCTATGGTACCAAAAGATAACATTAATAAAGGATGAGATGGTTGGTTGGATAGTTGGATGGCATCATCGACTCGATGGACTTTGGTTTGGGTGGACTCCGGGAGTTGGTGATGGACAGGGAGGCCTGGCGTGCTGTGGTTCATGGGGTCGCAGAGAGTTAGACACGACCGAGTGACTGAACTGAACTGAAGAAAATTATTTAAAAATCACAACACTTTTTGAAATACACAAAATAAAACTAAATAGATAGATGAACGTGTTTATTGGTCAGAATAATCTATATTGTGAAAATAATAGCTTTCCTCAAATTTATATCTGGTGCAATCCCAATCAAAATCCCCACAGATTTTTTTTTTTAAAAAGGACTTGACTGACTGATTCTCAAATTCATATGCAAGAACCAGTTAAAGAAAGAAGTTGGGATAACTAAATTTTTAAAAAGATGATATAAGGATTCTTCCTAACAGATATCAAGACATATTCTAAAAGGATGATAATAAATATCAAGTTAAGGGAAGGACACTAAAGCTAGATGCTTGATATCTGATCAACATTGTATTACAAGTCAACTGGAAGATAATGGGCTATTTAATGTATAATGCTTCTGATTTGGGAAAATAATTAGATCCCTACCTCACACCACATACAAAATCAATCTTAGGTGGATTAAAGATCAGATTGAAAAACAAATTCTTAAGACTCATAGAAGGAATGTTGAAGACCATTGAGTTTGGATAGGATTTCTTAAACAATTTTTTAATGTGTCGACTGAAAAGGAAAACACTGATAAATCTGACTCCACAAGAATGTAAAGCATTTAAACTGCAAAAGTTACTATACACATAGTAAATGGATAAATCACAGGCATGGAGAAGGTATTAACAATAAAAATAACAAGATTTTGTCTCTAGAATTTATAAAGAGTCAATAATCCACTCACAGGGCTGTACTAGAGAAATTCTCAAATGTTGGTATGATATAAAATACCGAAGTGTTCACTGAAATCTTTTCAATTCTTGGTTATTAAAAACAAATGTCATTAATTAATCAGTAAGCTATTTGTGGTTTATTAATATACTAGAACACTATTCACACTTAAATGAATCATAGGTGTATATAACAATATATGTAATATAAAAAAGTTAATGCTGAATGCAAAAGAAGACAAGCTTTGGGAGGACATACAGTAAAATGCTAAATACTCTAAAATGTGTGAAATAATTTAAAATATATTCTGGATAGCTTTATTTACAGCTACTTTTATAGTGAAAGTTCAGAAATACACATAAAGTTGATGAATTCCAAATCCAGGAGAGAAATTACCTGTAGAGAGAGAGGAAACCAAACAGGATGTAGGAGGGATACTTAAGGATCTTCAATTATATTTTATTTCCTAAATATCAACCAGAAAGGTCAATAGTAAATATGAAAAATGCTGAATATCAAATGAGACTGCCCAGGTATGCTAGTGGTAAAGACCACACCTGCCAATGCAGGAGAAGTAAGAGACGCAGATTCAATTCCTGGGTCAGGAAGATCCCCTGGAGGAGGGCATGGCAACCACTCCAGTATTCTTGCCTGGAGAATCCCATGGACAGAGGAGCCTGGCAGGCCACCATCCATAGGGTCGCAAAGAGTTGGACACGACTAAAGTGACTAAGCATGTATCCATGATTGGTACTTAAGTATGGGTAGTATTAATATTATTCTCTCTTATGTATATTGAGGGTGTTTTATAATTATGAATACATTAGAAGCTAGTTCAGTTCAGTTCAGTTCAGTAGCTCAGTCATGTCCGACTCTTTGAGACCCCATGAATCACAGCATGCCAGGCCTCCCTGTCCATCACAAACTCACAGAGTTTACTCAAACTCATGCCCATCAAGTCGGTGATGCCATCCAGCCATCTCATCCTCTGTTATCCCCTTCTCCTCCTGCCCCCAATCCCTCCCAGCATCAGGGTCTTTTCCAACGAGTCAACTCTTCACATGAGGTGGCCAAAGTATTGGAGTTTCAGCTTCAGCATCAGTCCTGCCAATGAACAATGCCTTGGAAACGAACAGAGATCATTCTCATTCTGTAGTTTTTGAGATTGCATCCAAGTACTGTATTTTGGACTGTTTTGTTGACTATGAAGGCTACTCCATTTCTTCTAAAGGATTCCTGCCCACAGTAGTCGATATAATGGTCGTCTGAGTTAAATTCACCCATTCCTTTCCTTTTTAGTTTGCTGATTACTAGAATGTCGACATTCACTCATGCCATCTCCTGTTTGACCACTTCCAATTTGCCTTGATTCATGGACCTAACATTCCACGTTCCTATGCAATAGTGCTCTTTACAGCATCGGACCTTGCTTCTATCACCAGTCACATCCACAACTAGGTATTGTTTTTGCTTTGACTCCATCCCTTCATTCTTTCTGGAGTTATTTCTCCACTGATCTCCAGCAGCATATTGGGTGCCTACAGACTTGGGGAGTTCCTCTTTCAGTATCCTATCATTTTGCCTTCTCATACTGTTCATGGGGTTCTCAAGGCAAGAATACTGAAGTGGTTTGCCATTCCCTTCTCCGGTGGACCACATTCTGTCAGACCTCTCCCCCATGATCCTACCGTCTTGGGTGGCCCCACATGGCATGGCTTAGTTTTATTGAGTTAGACTGTGGTCTGTGTGATCAGATTGGCTAGTTTTCTATGATTATGGTTTTAGTGTGTCTGCCCTCTGATGCCTCTCACAACACCTGCTGTCTTACTTGGGTTTCTGTTACCTTGGACGTGGGTTATCTCTTCACGGCTGCTCCAGCAAAGTGTAGCTGCTGCTCCTTACCTTGGACGAGGGGTGTCTTCTGGCCGCCCCTCCTGACCTTGAACGTGGAGTAGCACATTAGAAGCTAAGGAGAGGTTAAATGACCAAATTCCTTTCCTTTGCCCAGAGAATCGTAGTGCCCCATCCCCACCCCAAGGCTAAGTCTGTTACAAATGACAGACCATCATTTGTCGGGCAGCTGTTTTCTATGAGCTGTGTAACTAACTTTTGTGGTATTGCATTGTTTCTTTGAAAAGATGACATCTGAATCCCAAATGACATAGGTTTATGCCATGATAAAATGGAAATATGCTTTATAAATGGAAAAATGGAAATTTTGCTGTTATAATTTTTTTTTTTTTTTTGGTTCATGTGGTGTCTTCATTGTGGAGAAAGTGACAGTGAACCATGACACATTTAACAGGCTGAGTCAGGAGGACAGCATCCAGAACTACCAGGGGATTTTGACCCATTCAGCCTTTTGATGATGGTTTTATGTTGTTAGAGACACTGAGGGGTGTCTGAATCATCAACAGAAGATAAAATACTGCTTGGTGGTGCTCTACAGCAAGTATTACACTATCAATTCCAAAGAATTAAAACAGCTCAGTAAAGCTGCGTATTTACTTGACCCTTTCTCTTCCAGTCTGACTGATGCTCATTGAACCCCCAAACACTCCAACCTTATTCCTCACTATTCCTCACAAGCAGAATTTTCTGGTCATAGCTCTGGATAGCTAAAAAGTAAGCATATGATTACTGTGAATAAAAGGTTCCCTTTTGAGCTGGAACAGTCGGCATTTCTCTTCTGGTTAGATGTCCTCAGACTGGATCGTTTATACTTTTATTATTTCCCCCTTTTGTCATACACTTACAATTCAGCTTCAGTGATGGTGGTTTGGTTGTAAATAGCCTTTCTTGTAATTAGAAAATAATCTGACTGGGAGAAAGCTGGAGATTGCTCTCTTTGTGAAATGAGCAAGTCTTTGTTTGCAAGATTAATTCAATTCCCACTGCCATAACTGGCAGCAGAATTGCCAGATCAGTTTGGTGACTTGATTGAACTTTTCCTCCAGGAATTGTGTAGCTGTACGGCTGCGGAAACACAAGTTCACTCCCTTATTGTCAGTTTGCTGACAGCTTTTTCCATAGAGCAGTTTGAAGAGTGGAGAGCCCTGTTTCTGAGACAGAAAAGTGTTTTCACACCTGAAGTGCAATTTCACACCTTGTGTTTCTCAGCAGATAAGTGCATAAAATAACACATCAAACCGGAATAGAAAAAGATCAACAAAGAAAGAAAACTGCAGGTTGTAATTTGTTTCCTATCTTACAGTGCCTTTGTAGAGAACGATAAATTACAGGGATCTGGGTTTACACTTTAAAAAGTTTGACTGGTTGTTAGGTGGGAAAGTGAGCAGTAAACACAAATCGGCATTTAGCCCATATTGAACAGAATGTACAAAATGATAAAATTTGGGAAACACCAAAACATAGAATTTTTTTAAAAGGATAAAACACATATAAATTAGTGGTAAAAGTTGTAGTTAAGAGAAAGTCAAGATATTGATACATTACATGATTTTAGTAAAAATATTATTGTCTTAAGATATAATTTTTAATAATTATCCATTCAGGAGTTTTAGCAAAAGTAATAGACTATGTTAGTACTTACTTTCTATAAATGACTAAACCTATGATGCTAGTAACTGTCTGATGGCATTCTAGTGCAGGGGTTGTAAAATGAGGGGTTTAGCTCCATTTTGCAAATTTGAAAACAAGTCCAAAAGAAAACAGAAAGTTGAGCCTCCTGGATGGTCACAAACATTCATTACAAAATATTTAATATTTATTGAGTGTCTACCACATGGTAGGCATTATACCAGGCATGGGGGTACAATGGTTAATAGGGCAATCTCTCTTTCTCCCATCTGGGAACTGACAGTTTTGAAGACAAGTAAGCAGGCGATGGAAATACTGGGTAATGAGTGCTGAGAGAGGCTAAAATTAGATTTTGATGGAGCCTGCAGATGGTCAGCATGGGGGAAAGTGGTCATCCAAGATTCTTGGATAAAGTGACGTCCAAATCAAACTAATGAATGACAGAGGATGAGGTGATTGGATGGCATCACTGACTCAATGGACATGAGTTTGAGTAAACTCCTGGAGTTGGTGATGGACAGGGAGGCCTGGTGTGCTGCAGTCCATGGGGTTGCAAAGAGTCGGACATGACTGAGCGACTGAACTGAACTGAAAGGTGGGTATCATTTGGGATGTCAGGGCATGTATAACATATGCAGAGGTGAAAGAGAAAGAGGAGCAGGGTGGGATGGAGGGATGAAGGTAGTTCAGTGGAGTGGGGATGCAGGGTCTAAAGGCAATGGTGATGCACAATGAAACTGGAAGATTAAAGGGTCAGGGTGTGTAGTCTATGCTGAGAAGTTTAGTTTTTTATCCTGAGACTAGTGGGATGTATTGAGGGTTTAGTCTTTGTTTATTAGTGAGAGTGATACAACCAGATCTGTACTTTATAAAGACCCCTCTGACTATTGTCGTTGTTCAGTTGCTCAGTTGTGCCTGACTCTGAGACCCCGTGGACTGCAGCATGCCAGGCCTCCCTGTCATTTGCCATCTTCCGGAGCTTACTCAAACTCATATCCATTGAGTTTGTGATGCCAAATCCAACCATCTCGTCCTCTGTTGTCCCCTTTTCCCCCTGCCTTCAGTCATTCCCAGCATCAGGGTCTTTTCTAATGAGTCAGCTCTTTGCATCAGGTGGCCAAAGTACTGGAGCTTCAGCTTCAGCATCAGTCCTTCCAGTGAATATTCAGGACTTTATGGTCCAACTCTCACATTCATACATGACTACTTGAAAATCCAAAGCTTTGACTATACAGACCTTTGACTATGGGATTTGTCAATCCAGTGACTGGACATCAGCAAAGAAACATGCAGTAATGCAAGTGGGAGAGGTTGGGACCTGAGCTGACAGTATACATCAAGAGCTCAGCAGCATTGGGAGGGAAGAAAGGGGATGGATTTGGGAGCTGTTGTGGAGGCAGAATCAACAGAACTTGGTGACTGATCAGCTGGACTAGGGGTAAGGAAGCCAGTCTGGTCAAAAATGTGGTCCTGAGTTCTGATTTGGGACTTGAGCAGATGATGCTACATTCAGAGAGTTGGGGGACACTAAAACAGCTAGTTTTTGAAAGGGAGATATGATATGTGTGAGATGGGATTTTACAAGAAACAATGTGGTATTCCATTGGATTTTGAGCTTGGAAGGGAAGTCTAGGTCAGAGATACAGATCTGGCAGTTGTCATTGAGTGGATGAGATGGTCCAAAGAATACACAGAGAGTGAGAAAAGAAGAGACTCTTTAGGCATAAGTAGTACTTTGACAATGAAAAGAAAAACACATAGAGCAAAATGTATATATATTGTTACATAAATAAAATATGGATGAAGAATGTGCATGTCCATAAATACCACTGCACACATGCCTTTGCACATACACACCCCTGCACGTGTAGACCTTCCAGTGAACATCAGCATGGTATCCCATGGTGGGCCACATGAAACATTAAGTGTTAAAGGTAATCATCCCTTTCCTGAAGAGTTCATGTAAGATGTGTGTTGTGTGTGTGACAGTCGTTCAGTCATGTCTGACTCTTTGCAACCCCATGGACTGTAGCCCACCAGGTTCCTCTGTCCATGGAATTCTCCAGGCAAGAATACTGGAGTGGGTTGCCATTCCCTTCTCCAGGGGATCTTCCCAACTCAGGGATCGAACCCAGATTTCCTGCATTGCAGGCAGATTCTTTACTGACTGAGTAACCAGAGAAGCCCTTGTGTTAGTCCAACAGCAAGTTCCAAGTCTAAAGATGCTGCTCAGTATGTTAAAAAGGAAAAATATACTGCCCATGTAGATATTGCAATTAAACTAGCAAAACGGAAGGCACTGATGTTTTCTCATTTCCATTGTTTCTTTCTTAGATACATACGGAAAGCTCTTTCTCTTCAATTCTGTGGGTCAAGAGATGTCTCGCTGCAAGACGTCGATCCGACGTGGTCAGCCCAATCCCGTCTATAAGGAGACCTTTGTTTTCCAGGTGGCGCTCTTTCAGCTGTCTGATGTCACACTGATGATTTCTGTGTATAACAGGCGTACCATGAAGCGTAAAGAGGTGATTGGTTGGATTGCTTTGGGTCAAAACAGCAGTGGAGAGGAGGAGCGAGACCACTGGGGGGAAATGAAGGAGAACAAAGGGCAGCAGGTCTGCAGGTGGCACATGCTGCTTGAATCCTAGGTTTGGCAAGAGGTGTTTGTGGGCTGTACCCACCCTGGTGATACGTGTTTCGATTACTGATAATCAACTCAGTGCTTGCTGGCAGGCTTTTTACAGACAGGCTGTAAGAAGGGATTGAATTTTACTAACCCCTAAGACCTTGTGAGGGTGGGAGGATTTTTGAGTTTCTCAAAGGTTTGATTTAGATTTAAATACTATAATTTAAAAAAAAAGCCCAGATGTGTGCTGTCGAGTATACTTTATGGGAAATGTCATCATGGTTGAGATGAATGATGATAAGTTAATTTGTGTTAGTAGGTTATTGAGTTTTGGTTCAGGCTCTGGAATGAAGCTTCTCTGGCTTCCTTTGCTCCTTGAGATTTAACAGTAAGAGTGCTGTTAAAAGTTACAATTTGTAAACCACTTGTGTGTAGGAATGAGAATTTCCTTAATATGGTGCAAAACACTTCAAAATACAGAAATAAATCTGACCCCAAGTATCATAAAAGAATGTAGCTGTCATCCATAATCCCCCATTTCACATTTTTCTCTTTATTAAAAAAAACCTTCATTTATTTGACTAACAAATAAATGTTATAAACTTGTACTTATAAAGCAAATTTGTATGAATTAAATAGCTCTTTTTATCTTATATATTGTGGTTTCCTATGAGATTTGGTTAGGTGAACCATTTTGAATCTGAAAAAGAATTAGAAAACTACTGTTACAAGCCAACTTGTCTCCTTTTGAGCATGTAAGATTTCAAAGTTAAAACTTTCAAGGTTTTTATGCTGTTTTTCTTACCTGACAAATTCTTATAGAATGAGAAGAAAACCAAAAAAACCTATTTAAGTCAGGGGTGTATTGATTTTTCTGAATCTAGTGATCTCCTAGATTCAGAATATACTCAATACAATACAATATACTCACCCATACATATATTTTGATTGTGCACTTGCATGTAAACCATATTTTTAATGCAATAGTTTTGACCATCAAAGCATAGTGCATTGCATACAATAGGTCTTTAATAAATGTTGATTTGATTGATATTTAGAAATGAACATGTTATAACATGAATGAAGAATATTTTCAGTTTGTGAGGGATGACGCTAATTCTTCTTTGAGCATTTGAAGTGCCTATACTTGTCATTTTTTGTGGTATTTGCAGCAACATATATTAGTCACCACTTGCATTCTGGTCACATACCATTTAGAACACTGATCATGTGTTTATGAGCATGAAATTTTACTTCTGCCTGACTTTTACATTATTGTGCATTGCATGTTTATTTTCTTAGGTCTGAGCCCTTAATTTCAATTACTTTAAATTGGCAGTCATAAAAAAGGGAAGGAATGTGTGTACGTGTAACACTGAGCCCCATGTGCAGCTCTTCTGAGCAATTGCTGTCACTTATTTTTAGCTTTTATGTTTCATTGTTGACTTTTCACTGTCTGTGGGAAGAATGATAGCTAGTGATGGATGTATACAGTTAAAAACACATAACTCCTCCTCAGCTCTGCATTTTGACAGATTGTAAACGTAGGCTGTAGCACTTGAAGCACATATTTATTCCTTACAGCCTGTAATGGTTATCCTGACAAGCCCAGACTAGGACACAGGATAACTCGACTCCAATTTCAAGCTTTGGAAAGAAGTGATTTCCTATGGAAGAATCAGAATTAGAAAAATAAATGAATATCTTACTTTCTTTTCAGGTCATGGGAGTTCTGTACATAATGCTGCTCAGTTATTGTGAACAAGTAGTGAAACCATGTTCCATTGGGTTTTCCCCCTACCTTGCTTTGGAAGACCTCAAAGTGCTTTTCCAACATCATATCCATTAACTGCTGAGTGGTCTTTGCACTGTGGCTGTGTCATTGAGTAGAACTGAGTGCAATTGATTAAGTAGTGGCACAAAGAACTGGCTTTTCACATCCTTTACTCTCTTTATGCGCTTGTGCTTAAGGGGAAGCAGAGCAGCCTTGTTATGCTTTCCTTTATCCAGTGACATAAAAGCAGCATTCACTTTAAAATTTACATTTGAAAAAAATCTGCATGTATTGTACAGACGGGCCTGGATTTTTCCTCCTCATATTTTCCTGCTCTATGTTTGCCTCATCCTTAGTCTTATGGTACCCAATAATCACCTATACTTCATTTTTCTGCTGCCTTGACCCACCATTTCTAAGGTTTTCTTCTGATATAGTGAAATATCTTTGTGTGCTTGATCTTTTTTCTCATAGTCTGCTTATGGTAGAGTTTACAGAAATCTTAAGGGGAGGGATACCTGAAAAGCATTTTTCACTTGAATAATTTTGCTATGTTGGTGCTATTCACCATGTAGGATGCATGTACGTCTTGAATATCCAGCCACATTCACCCTAAAGCTTGTATAAATATAAAATGCTAATGACAAGACACATTAAAATATGAGGCTGAATTTTTTTACGTTGATTTGAAATTCTGGTTTAGTAAAATCTTCATTTTGTGCACTTAAATTTGCTTGTTTTCTTGGCAGAGTCTAGACACAATGCACTTAACGTGTTTTTTACTTGAGCTTTTATATCTACATTTGCTTTTCAAAAGAGTTATGAAAGATAATTCATTGGCTCTGCTATGTTAAAGCTGCTTTTGCCTATTTTATCTAGCTAATAATTAATATCTCATAGTGACATATGAAACTGAAGCAGCACTAGAATTTGTTGTTTGTGTAGTTCTTTCTATGAGAATGCTTATAAAATATTATTTTGGAAGGTAAATGATGCAGGAGGTTTATGGAAATGTGATTTACAGTGTGGCTTCTTTCAGGGCATGAGTTAACACTGAATTGGGAAGTGCTCGTTTCCCCAACCACGGAGGTGGCTCTTGTGTACCCTGCACCCCTTTGACTATTGTTGAATTTTTAAATGGGCCATTCACCAGGCAGCCGAGCACCTGCTCTCACTTCTCTCCTTCACTGGCTCCCAGTGTGATGCACAGTTGTTTTAGACCCTCTTTTTGCTGCTGTTGTTTAACTGTGAAGGGGGAAGTCTTATCTCTCTTAATAGAAAAAGAGCTTGTACCGTCTTTGGATGTAATAGACTTGACATTCCACCTGTACAAAGTTGCAGAAAGAATCCTCGCCATGATGGGAGATGAGAAGAGAAAAAGAAAGCATGGTACTACGTTGTTGCTCACTATAGGCACTGTTCACTCTGCCTCAACTTTCATGACAGTAACAGATTGACCTCAAACGTTGGTATTCTCCATGGTGCTACAGCCTGAAACACAACCTCTGCCTTTGTAACATGTAGCACTCACAATATTTAACAGATTGTTAACACTTCTCAGTCACTATATTTTGCATCCTGGTTGTACCGCATGGTCTTATCTGACAACCAAAACTCTTTCCTTTCAAGTAATGCATTATTTAAGTTGGAACTCCCATCAGGTTAAGTGAAAATGCTTCTCTGATAGCCATTGAATTGATTAAATTGATGGCTTAGCAAGGACTGTGGAACTAAGGGTTCCTCCAAAGCCTGGTTATCTGTTTGCAGCAGAGAGCTTAGTATTCAAGACATGAAGATCAGAAAAGTGAAATGAAAGGATTATTTGTAGATGACATAAAACCAAAAGCAAGCACCATGTCCTTTAATGATGAAGAAACAGGACTAGAAATTACATGTGGCCTCTCCTCTAACCTTTGCCTAAACTGTGGCTAAAGACCATCCCATTCTATTTGATCCACAGGGAAAACAAATGATAGATAATCCTGAAATGGCCAAAGTATTTTTATTGTATTAGAAACTGTTCATTCCAAAAAGAAAAACCAGGGAAAGTTATAAAAGAAACAAATGATATAGCATGAGTATGGAAGAATTAAAGGATAAATATGGTAGATACCATCAGCATCTATTACATATATGCAAGAAAAATAAACTAATATAAATGAAAAGCCATTTTAATTTAACTATAATTTTTCACAACTTGTGGAATTCTAGGAAAGAGATGGGGTGAATGAAATTGGTCTAAACAATTCAGAGAAGTTGGCACAGGCTGTGGCCCTAGTCTGGTTTTAAATAAACTCTGCCTACTGTGTGGCCCTAAGAAAATTTCTTAGCCACATTGTGACCCTGCTTATTCAACTGGAAGATGGAAATAATACCTACCTCAAAAGGTCTTTTTTTTTTTTTTTGATAATGAAATAACAATATAGAGAGGGGCATATAGTAACCATTCAATGTTCCCTTCTCACGATCATGCTTAAAACTGCATTTAAGATTTGTTTCTGTTTCTAGTGAAAGTAATAGTAATGCTAGATAAGCACTAAGAACAATTTGCAGATACTTTAAAAAGGGTAGGCAGGTGAAGCTAGTCTGGAAGGCAGCTATGTTCACCGCTATACCAGTAACACTACACGAAGCTAGTCTGCATTTGGGACAACCTCAACTGCAATAAACCTAGTGTGTGGAAGAAATTAAGTCTTAATAAATCCCTAAATGATGTATAATGACCAAATCCTGACCAATTTATAATTGTATAATGACCAGTTTATCCACTCTGGTGCTTGTATGTACATCTTGATAAATCACACTCAAGACCTCTCCTCACACCCAGCTCTTCTCTACTGCTCATATGTGGACAGAGCACCTTGTTCCTATCAAAGGAGTTGATAAAGGTGGCAACTTGAGTACCTATTTCAGCTTTAATCTGAAAAGTAAAATAAATAGTGTGGCACTATAGAGGAGCCTGGTAGGCTACAGTCCATGGGGTTGCAAAGAGTCAGACATGACTGAGCAACTAACACACGCATACTGACACATTTTGGCTTCCCTGCTGGCTCAGATGGTAAAGTCTCTGCCTGCAATGCAGGAGACCTGGGTTCATTCCCTGGGTGGGGAAGATCCCCTGGAGAAGGGAATGGCAGCTCACTCCAGTATTCTTGTCTGCAGAATTCTATGGACAGAAGAGCCTGGCGGCTATAGTCCATGGGGTCACAAAGAGTTGGACGCGACTGAGCAACTAACACTACTGACACTCTTTTCAAAATGGAAAACATTCTTTTTGGGAGCTCTTATATCCATATTATATCCTTCAGTTCAGTTCAGTTGCTCAGTCATATCCGACTCTTTGTGACCCCGTGAACCACAGGACACCAGGCCTCCCTGTCCATCACAAACTCCTGGAGTTTACCCAAACCCATTTCCATCGAGTTGGTGATGCCATCCAACCATCTCATCCTCTGTCGTCCCCTTCTCCTCCTGCCCTCAATCTTTCCCAGCATCAGGGTCTTTTCCGATCAGTCAGCTCTTCGCATCAGGTGGCCAAAGTATTGGAGTTTCAGCTTCAACATCAGTCCTTCCAATGAACACCCAGGACTGATCTCCTTTAGGATGGACTGGTTGGATCTCCTTGCAGTCCAAGGGACTCTCAAGAGTCTTCTTCAACACCACAGTTCAAAAGCATCAATTCTTTGGCATTCAATTTTCTTTATATCCTTATAGGTAAAAAAAAAAAAAAATTTAATGATCTAATGATGCAGCTATTTACATTTAGCTGTTTGACTGGGAGGTAATAGTCAGGACCAGTGATTAATCTCTGTTTCCCTTCAGAGACCATAAAGAAAGGAATTTTATCAGGGTTGATATTAAGTCCTTTTTAAGTGGTTTTCAAGAGTGCCTTGTTGATGTAATAGAAAATGTGCTCTGTTGTCCTCCAGTAGTTTTCAAAGAACTTAGAAGAGCCTTTGTGGACTCTCAGTCCTCATATTGAGCACAACCAGGTGCCATGAACAAGTCGCACATACTAGTGGATTTAAACTGAACAGGGTTCTGAGATGAGAATGTATGAGACCACATTTCCGAAGTTGCTAAAGTGTTGACTCACGTCCTACTATTCTCAGTTAAGGAGAAACATGAAGAGACTGGAGAATTCCTTAGCTTAGGGGTTTTAGTTGGGAGTAATTCAGCATGTAGGGAAGGTAAAGGGGTTGGCTGAGTATTGAGAAGGCTGAGGGGTGATTTCTAGGAACGGTTATCCAGGCTGTAGAGTGCTTACCAAGAGGACCACTCACCACCTCTCTTTTGACATGTGGACAGAGTCAGAGCTTTAAGTCAAGAGAGTTTAACTGAGCTGTAAGGAGAATGATATAAAGGGGGTTTTGTGCTAATTCATAATGTATTCTTTGGATTTCCTTGTCTGTGGCACCATGCTCTTTGGGATAACACAAGACTTAAAATTTTTTATGAGTGAGGTGACTACGCTTTGAAGCAATTAGTCACAATATAAATAACAGTGCTTACCAGCATACAGTTGTTCAATTAGTCTCGTTATGTACCACAGAAGTCAAATACCTTGCTTTGAGTTATTGGAAAGAGGTGACATGTATTGATTCAATTTATTGGAAGAAACATGTAGGAAGTCTGAGACTTGGAGCAGGCCTTGGTTACATTGGAGAGATCACAGAATCATCACTTTTGGAAGTCTTTTGAAATAGAAACATCTGCATGAGTGGTGGATTCTGACTAAAGGAGAACAGCAGGGCACCCAGAAAGACAGTCTTTCTGAAGTTCCTTCTGAGCCCTGATATTGTACACATAACCTGCAAACGGGATCAACAATAACAACACTCCAGGTCTGCCCTCTTCCCCTTTGGTCATTTTTCCACATTGATTTTTCTCTGCATCATAGAAGGCTTTCTCCAGGGAGTTCCTGCTCGGGCTTTGTTTAGGTTACTTTGAGGATGCTTGCAGGCTCCAGGTGAGTTTCCTCTCCTGGGGTGCTTTGACTGTTTTTGTTTCCCTCGGGTTATGAAGCAGTATCCTAGACACACAGACAATAATCAGCTGTATTTATAGCCACTGTGGAACCTGATAAAACAGCTTGAGGTTTTAGAGAACAAACTCAGATGCAGGCATGGAAGCCTAGGACACTGTAGAATAAAACCATGCTCCCAACTCTGCATTGCTCATGATTGCTGCCTTCAGGTGTCTCCATGGGAGCTTTTACGTCATGCCTTCAAGTGACAGTATTCCCAGTTTCACTTTAAAGATTGTGAGAAGGCTGTCTTCCTATTGATCTCACCATACTTCTGGAGTACTTTTGTTTCATTTCCCCTTAAAGTATCTACTTTCTCTATTTTATTGTTTTAGTTTATATATAATTTATTCATTCAAAGGATAGTAGGTATGTTATATCCCAGACTCTGGGCTAAGGAGCTGAAAAACAGCAGGTGAGTAAAACAACTTGAGCTCAATCATTTTCATTTATACTTATTTATTTTACTAGATTCTGATAAGATCTCTAGGTATACACTAAGATCTTTGATTATCCTTTAATTTTGAGTTACTGTATTTCTGTAATGGTCTCTTCTCTCACACCTCCCTTTTCCCATTGAAAGGGAGAAGATTTAAGGAAAGTGGAAATTATTACTCTGCCTCTATTTGAGGAATAAATACATTGATTGTTAGTCTATGCTTCCCTTTGAAATAGACAGATATGTTTTAGCCTCAGAAGAAGGAAATACAGCTCCCATTCCACTAATGAAGTGAGTTATAACATGAGATAGAATTTGGTTATTTAATATATTTTATTTTTAGAATGGAATATGGAATGCCCTTTGCAAGCAGTAAGTTAGACCGTGGAATGCTAGATCTGTGCAAACACATGTGACACGGTTTTTATAAGCTCAGTGATTTAATAGTTGAAAGGCATTGCTACCTTTTACTTTTGAAAAAGTAAACTAGTGATACTGGCTGCCAGATAAAGGGGTGACAGTATAAACAAAGATGCCTATGTTCCTCTGTTTCTTTTGATGAAAATTTGTCTTAGATATTATACACATTAAACACATGTGGGGCATCCTATGAAATGGATAAAGATCAACATTGGGGGTGTCCTTATATTGGCCGAGGGACCAATAATTGTTTTCTAGTCTCAAACCATGTAAAATCAGTGTGAATCTAACTTTTAATGCCTTCAATTTTATAACAGAAGACAAAAATAGGAATTTTTACAGTGGATTTATTGCTTATAATTCTTATAATAAAAATTTATCTCAAATAAATATTAAACATGTCTCAATTCATGCAAGTTAAGTCAGAATGTTTGGTGGCCTAGAAATTCTTACTGAAGACAGTTTTCTAGTGTTGCTTAGTTGATGGTCCATAATAGAAAAGTTCACATCTCTTATTTAATAAGACCTAGATGTTTGGGAAAATATATCAGACAGCTGCCAATAAAAACTCTGATCGGTGAAGAAAATGTGCACTAAAAGAATATTTTCATGTAATTTATTCTACATAATATATTCACTTTCTAGGAATACATGTCTCTCAAGAGTTTGTCAAGTTCTTTATAGCTGGCACCTTCAGCAAAGCTTACTAATTTTGCCACATTTCCTTATGGACATGATAATGTTTATTAATTTACAACTACCCCCAAATATAATGCAATCTTTTATTATATCACCAAAATAATGCAGCTATAAGTTAAAATTTAGTATTAATATTATGAAACAGAGTCTTTTCCAGAATTTTAAATTTTATTGAAGATTCTATTATTAAGTTTGTAAAGTATTTGCATACTTTATTGTGACAGAAATGTCTATAAAAATATCTGTTGAAATAAGATTTGACCTCTATTTTTTGGGTAAGAAACATGATGGTCTTTGTGATCTATTTACTTTTTTAAAAATAATCAATTTTTTTTTAGCAGTTTTAAATTCACAGCAGAATTGAGCAAAAGTGCAGAGTTCCTATACACTCCCTTCTCCCCACACTTGCACACCCACCTCCACTATCAGCCTCCCACACTAGGATCGGTACATCTCTTACTACTGATGAAACTACATCAACATATCCTTACCTCCCGAAGTCCATAATTTACATTAGGGTTCACTCCTGGATGTTTCTCAAACCTAAAAATCTTTTGTGTTTTGCTTATTCACCCCTCCTTGATAATCCTTGGCAATCAGTGATCTTTTTACTGTCTTCATAGTTTTGCTTTTCCCAGAATGTCATATGGTTGGAATTATGCAGTGTGTGGTCTTTTCAGATTGGCTTCTTTCATTTAGTAACATGGATTTAAGTTTCCTCTATGTCTTTTCATGTCTTGATAGCTCATTTTTTTTTTAGTGCTGAGTAATAATATACCATTGTCTGCATGTACCAGTTTGTTTATTATCTATTTAACTTTATTTGCAGTTCTAATTGCTATGTTACAGTTTGTTAATGTGTCTGATCTGAATCCAATAATAGATGTATTAATTCATATGATTCATCAAATAAAATATAGCAACTTACAATCTGGGATCAATTTCACCCATGTGAAACTGAGTTTATTTTACATTTGAGGAGACGGTTCATTAAAAACCACATAGTTTTATCATCTATGTTAACATATGTAAGCCTTTCCTTACTCCATTAGAGTCTAATGGAGAGAGGAGTTCCAAAGGCTAATCAGAGAAAATTCCAAAGGCTCTGAGAATATAATCCCTGAATTCAGAGACACTGTGGTATTTTTGTTGTTGAGCAATGATTTAAATATACACTGATAAAAGTGCTAATTACATTATTACTGATTCATGACAGAAAACCACTTTCTGTTATTAGTTTATATGTCTTTACGTCTCTACCACTGCTGCCAAGAGAAAGGAAGCTTTGTGATCATGCCCTGTCATAGTCAATTGTACAAATTAGCCGAAAGTGGTATGTAAGCATCCGGATCATACAGGAGCTCTGAATGCTGAATAGAAGGGCGTGCTCTAATAATGCATAGGCTGACCAAGCAAGTAGGGGTGGTGGGGTGATAACACTGATAATCAAACTGGGTGAAGGGAGAAGCCTGACTGATGATCAATATCTGGGGAATATTTTGATGTCATTTATATGTGTAGTAACTGCCCTTTGCTTTGTAGCTGCAGCAACCTGTGGAACTAGGCATTATTGCAGAGATGGTATGGTTGTAGAAAGAATATTGGATTAGGTTAAAATTAATGAGGGCTCTGTTCTGGTATCAAGTCTTCCTTTAATGAGCTATAAAATGACTATCAGGTCACAATTTCTATAAGCCTTTGGTTTTGCAGCTGTCAGATGGGAAGGATAATACTCATTTTACTTATTTTTGCCAGGTTGTTATAAGAATACATTTCATTCATTCCTTCATTAATATGACAAACACTCTGAGTCCATACTGTGTGCCAGGGCCATAGGTCTGACAAACAGATGAAGAAATAGTTCTCAGATTTAAGAGTTTGTGAAGACTGTGAGATGTTTCATTATTTTTTAAGGTAAATCGATTCTTACTTACATTGAAGTAATTGATGCTTTTAAATCTTTGCCAATCATTAAGCTATATTCATAGAATGTTAGTAATTTGACTAAAAGTTATAGTTGGAATGGTCTTTAGTCATTTTGTCTCTGAGAAGTTAAAAATAAGGTATTAGGTTCTAATTCTTTTGCTCAGACACCTGACCACAGAACAAATCACAAACATATCTTCTCAGTAGGCTTGCCAATCTTTGAGTTGAACACAGACCTTTTTGATTTTTTAAGAACATTTTAACTTCAAGAACAAGTTCAGTTCAGTCACTCAGTCATGTCCAACTCCTTGCGACCCCATGGACTGCAGCATGCTGGGCTTTCCTGTCCGTCACCAACTCCCAAAGCTTGCTGAAACTCATGTCCATTGAGTCAGTGATGCCATCCAACCATCTCATCCTCTGTCGTCCCCTTCTCCTGCCTTCAATCTTTCCCAGCATCAGGGTCTTTTCCAATGTGTCAGTTCTTTGCATCAGGTGGCCAATGTATTGGAGTTTCAGCATCAGTCCTTCCAATGAATAGTCAAGATTGATTTCCTTTAGAATTGACTGGTTGGATCTCCTTGCAGTCCAAGAGACTCTCATGAATCTTCTCTGATGCCACAGATCAAAAGCATCAATTCTTCAGTGCTCAGCTTTCTTTATGGTCCAACTCTCACATCCATACGTGACTACTAGAAAAACGATAACTTTGACTAGACAGACCTTTGTCAGCAAAGTAATGTCTCTGTTTTTTAATACGCTGTCTTCTTAGTGATGCTTCATAAGACCCACTTAACTTCGACTCCAGGATATCTGGCTCTAGGTGAGTGATCACACCATCGTGGTTATCTGGGTCATTAAGGTCTTTTTTGTATAGTTCTTCTGTGTATTCTTGCCACCTCTTCTTAATATCTTCTGCTTCTATTAGGTCCATACCATTTCTGTCCTTTATTGTGCCCATCTTTGCATGAAATGTTCCCTTGGTATCTCTAATTTTCTTGAAGAGATATCTAGTCTTTCCTATTCTATTGTTTTCCTCTATTTCTTTGCACTGATCACTGAGGAAGGCTTTCTTATCTCTCCTTACTATTCTTTGGAACTCTGCTTTCAGATGGGTATATCTTGCCTTTTCTCCTTTGCCTTTAGCTTCTCTTCTTTTCTCAGCTATTTGTAAGGCCTCCTCAGACAACCATTTTGCCTTTTTGCATTTCTTTTTCTTGGGGATGTTTGATCACTGCCTCCTGTAAAATGTCACGAACCTCTGTCCATAGTTCTTTAGGCACTCTGTCTATCAGAATCTATTTGGCACTTCCACTGTATAATCATAAAGGGTTTGATTTAGGTCAAGAACAAGGAAAGTATTAAATAGCATTTTTTTTTCACAAAATGGGATTTGAATACAGTATTTGGAAAGATTCTTCCCCCATCAAAAAAGGTCCCTCAATCTATATTATTTTTTCTTTTGAAGCAGTCTTCTGCTTCATCTCTCTCCTCTCAAGTGACTGTCCTCATCCACAAAATCATTTTCTTCCTAAATAGCATTTATTATCTCTCAGAAGGAAGTAAAGATTAAAAGAAATACTTTCAAGGTACATCCAAGATTTCATAGCAATATTTTGTATTCACAGTACAAGATAAATTTGACTCTTAATTTTTTTTGGTCTTCATATGGCATCTGAAACAGTTGTTCACATTCACACATTTATGTTTTACCATATGCATACTGTGTGCAACTCTGTTGTTTTAAAATATTTTATTGGTTTTCCTTTATATCTCAACTTTTGATGGGTGTTCTTGAGGAACTTGCATGAAAAAATGTGAATGATTCATTCATTTTTAACATATGTAACTGTTTTGGGGAGATTGTGCTACCCTGCATGGAACACACTATTCTTAGTAGGGAGTGTGTTTTGTATTTCTGTTCTGTTCACAGCTGGATGATGGAGATGTATTAATATTGTAAACCTGTACCTTTTCTTTCCTGTGTTTACTTCAATGAGTTATTTATATGTACCAGGCTGTCCTGTCTTTTTGGTGGTTGTGAATGCTGGTTATTAGTTTCATGGATTTCACTTGTGGGAAAGTTTATTATGATATGGTGTAATATAAAAGCTGGTCCTCCTTTAGATTTCTAAGTCACTACCTGGGCAAATTGTTGTGCAGGGCCAGACTTGCTGGTTGTAAGGTAGGAGCTGTCCCAAACCTTTCCCATTGCTTCATGGGCCTTTTCAGATCCAGCTGCTGTCACATTTTCTCAATTTTCCAGCAGAGAATCAATCTCTGGGTGGTACAGAGATTTAAGAGAAAAACAAATTATTTTTTTCTCCTGAAAGGTTGAACTCTCATTTTAGAAACTTCTGAAAATGTTCAGAACATTCCATGTAGGTGTCCTCGTGTTTCTCACAGTATGACTTATTGACTTATGGTGTCTCCTATTTAAGAAGCATGAATGTATTCTAGCTGTTACCAGGACAAACAGCTATAGAATGTAATGACCTACCCCATTTCTAAAACTACTAAATTCTATCAGTGAATAGTGTTTAGGAAAAGGTTTAGAAATTTTTTAACAGTTCAGGTTAACTAGATTACCTTTCTACCTTTTGTAATGTTCAAGATTTCATAACAATGGTTTTAATGTATTATTATTGCACTGTTATATCTTATGTTTTAACTGGGCAAGCTAGTGAAATATTCAATGTTGATACTCTATTCAAGATTAATACTCTTATATTAGAAATACCATTTGAAACTATGTTAGAAAATATAAAATGGTTTACCTGTGATAAAGAATAAGTTTGTGATTGGAAGAATTATACTGTTTTTCATGTACAAATAATCCTTAAGGCAGATGTTCAGTCTCACAGTGATGTTGGAAGCATATTTTATGCAGGCTAAAAACTATTTCTGTATTAGATATTTAAATGCATGAGGATAAATTCTAATTGCTTTTTGTTTAAAACAAAAACATAGAAGAAGCATTAGCCCCAGTTTGTACAAAATGTCTGCTGCCACTGAACTCACATTAGTTCAAAACTGAAAACCATTCCAATTTTGTAAAACTGCTGCTACTGGTCTTATCAATAAAGTTTAAGCAGATGGCTTCTATGCATACGTGTGAAATTTTTGCATCTTTAAAAAAGATACAGTTTTGCAGCATCAACATGCAAATTTTATGGGCCTGAATGATATTGCTTATTTTAGCATATACAAAAAACATTAACTCCAAAATCATACCAACTTCAGACATAGATATACTAGAACTATAAGCATTACATTTATGACCCATATAATTTATTTTGGTTTTAGGGTGAGGTAGGCTTTTATGTGAGGTAGGCTTTTATGTGGAACACAGATACAAATCAGTATATATTGACTCAAATGCTAGCTTAAAGCACTGAATTTAAATTAAGAATATTAGGTAAGTGAGAGAAGCCTGGTGGGCTTTAGTCAGACACAACTAAAGCAACTTAGCACACATGCAAGGAACTCTGTGGACTTCCCAGGTGGTGCTTGTGGTAAAGAACCTGCCGGCCAATGACATGAGAGATGTGAGTTTGATCCCTGGTTTCAGAAGATCCTCTAGAGAAGGGCATGGCAACCCATTCCAGTATTCTTGCCTGGAGAATCCCATGGACAGAGGATTCTGTAGCCTGTTGGGCTACAGCCTAAGGGTTGCAAAGTGTTGGACATGACCAAAGTGACTTAGCACACAGCACAAGGAGCTCTATAAATATAAAGATCACCTGAAATAACTTAATTTCATCTGAGGAGGATTCTGAGAAAAATGTAGGCATTCCTGTACAAATGGAATGTGTGGGGAATTACTCATCTGAGAGGCCCTCTTCCAGAGTCCTCTCCCTTCTATGTATAGACAGTTCTGATAAGTTTACAAGGCTCAGATGCAGCAAGCCAGAAGTAGAGGGAACAGAGCTGTTATGAACAGACACCTCCACAGCAGTAAAAAACGCCACTGACATCCCCCAAACCAAAAAAGAAAATGGAAAAAATCTATAGATGTTTCAGGAAAATTTTATTTTTACCATTTTGCATACTGTGTTAGTTGAGGGGATTAATGCTATGTGTTATAATAAACCAAACCGTCCATGAATTAGTAATATAAACGTTTATTTCTCATTAAGATGTTCTTGTCCATACAGCTTGCTATCTTAGCACTTTAGGGATTGAGGTCCATCTCAGAATCCTTAGAGCCTCTAGAGGAATATTTATTTATTCAGTCATGCAAATACAGGGGGAAGAAAAAGCGTGGGAATCAAATCTCTTTAAGGAGTTAGGCTAAGTGGTGGCAATCTCTACTTTTCTGTCCACTGACCAGGACTAGTCACTTGGCTCCACTTACATTTAAGAAGGCTTGGAATTGTCATTTATTTGTGCATACAGGAAAATGAATCAATTTAGTGAGAATCTTCTAGATAGCATTTAGCACACTTAGTTTTTTATCTTTTCTTTAGAAAAATTATCTCAAATGTTGTGGTAGCCATGATTATTTAAGGAAAGATTCCTAACTACAAGCTCATTTCTTAGGTTGCTAAAGTTCTTCCTAACCTATGGTGGCACTAGATCATTACATGCTGATTAAGAATTCTACTTTGTTTCTTCATTTGCTATTATTTTCTCCCATTCTGAAGGCTGTCTTTTCACCTTGCTTATAGTTTCCTTTGTTGCGCAAAAGCTTTTAAGTTTAATTAGGTCCAATTTGTTTATTTTTGCTTTTACTTCCAATATTCTGGGAGGTGGGTCATAGAGGATCTTGCTGTGATTTATGTTGGAGACTGTTTTGCCTATGTTCTCCTCTAGGAGTTTTACAGTTTCTGGTCTTACATTTAGATCTTTAATCCATTTTGAGTTTATTTTTGTGTATGGTGTTAGAAAGTGTTCGTTTCATTCTTTTACAAGTGGTTGACCAGTTTTCCCAGCACCACTTGTTAAAGAGGTTGTCTTTTTTTCCGCTGTATATTCTTACCTTGTTTGTCGAAGATAAGGTGTCCATAGGTATGTGGATTTATCTCTGGGCTTTCTATTTTGTTCCATTGATCTATATTTTTGTCTTTGTGCCAATACCATACTTTCTTGATGACTGTGGCTTTGTAGTAGAGCCTGAAGTCAGGCAGGTTGATTCCTCCAGTTCTATTCTTCTTTCTTAAGATTGCTTTGGCTATTTGAGGTTTTTTGTATTTCCATACAAATTGTGAAATTATTTGTTCTAGTTCTGTGAAGAATACTGTTGGTAGCTTGATAGGGATT
>NC_057391.1:69320949-69350432 GCF_019320065.1 Cervus canadensis
AAAAAAAAAAAAAGAATTCTACTTGTTCCTCTAGTCATCTTAGAACAGTTTGAACACTCTTTAGGGTAGTAGGTGGAGGCTGCAAATGAAGATCATTTGAGGTCCCATTTCTAAAGTCACAGGGCAGAGTTTGAGCAGTCACACTGAGTACAGTTGAGCATTTCTACGTGTGTCTGTGCACTGCATACCTATGTGATATTTTAAAACACCAAAGAAAATATATAAAATTATGAGCAAAAGCAGAATATTGCCAAGAAAAGATATTTTTAAAGTCAATCATCTGCAGAACCAAACTTGACAAATGATTGCTGTCTCCTGACATTCCTTCAACAGAGACTTAAACATCCTTAAGTGTTAAAATAATTGCGACAACATCCATGACTGTGATTCTTAAAGTCTTTTGCAGCAATGTAAAAAAATCTTAATTATCTTGAGTAACATTTTATGGATGAATCAAATCACATTATATGTCTTGTAAACCTCACAGTCTATAATTTCTCTAGGATCTCACCAGGGAGATTCAGAGACATGGCTCAAGAGGACTTGGGTGACAATTCAGAGCTCTGGTGAATTTTAATGTGCATTCTACTACATAATAAAACATCTAATTCTTTTCACCAAATAGATAAGGAGTAGGAGACAGGATTAGTGTTATTTCCATGGTTGTCTCAAGGAGGGACAAGATTCAGTGGTGAAAAGACTAGAATTTAGATGAATTCTCAGGTGAGTGGTATGGTATTTTAATAATTAATTTTTAAACCCAAAATTGTTTAGTGAAAGATTTGCTCTCTCCATCACTTACCAGAAGAACTGAAGAATTTATAAAATTACATCTGCAGACATACCACTGTGTGGTTCAGCACAGATTAAACTCTCATACCTGTTTCTATTTCTGACTTTACCACCAATTAACTCTGTGATCTTGAGATTACCTTGACCTTTCCTTTGTGTCTTCAAGCATCTGTTATTTTTCTTGAGGTGGTCCCTCAAGATGAAGAGGAATTTGGCAATTACTTGATGAGTTATACTGACAGCAAAAAGGCAGTTTCCTGGTCTTTTCTAATAACGTATACTAGAAGTGCTATCCATGTTGGTCAAGTTAGCTAGCTGCTTCTAAACAGATTTTTTTTTTCTTTTGCTCCATAGAGATGGAGCATGTGATGATGGAGGCTATGTTTTACCTGTGGTTGGAAAAGAATTTTAAGGAAAGATGAAACAGTTCAGCTCAGAGGACTCACACCTACTTTGGAAGAAGATAATTAGGAGTATAAAGGACTTTTAAGTTATTTTCCAATGCCATTAAAATCCAGACAGTGACTTTTTTTTAGTGGAAATCAGTTAAAGTTTTGTTTTTTTCCAATCAAATTCAGCCATAGGCAGTGTTCTTTAAAAAAATTTTTTTTAAATTTTATATTGGCATATAGCTCAGTTGGTAAAGAATCCGCCTGCAATGTGGGAGACCTGGGTTTGATTCCTGGGTTGGGAAGATCCCCTAGAGAAGGGAAAGGCTACCCATGGACTGTATAGTTCACATGGTCGCAAAGAATCAGACATGACTGAGCAACTTTCATTTCGCTTCACATAGTTGATTTACAATGTTATGTTAGTTTTAGGTGTACAGAGAGTGAATGACCTTTATAAAATGGTTTAAGAAGGAAGAGAAGTTGCTGTACCAATACAATGCTCATTAAGGGCAGAAAACAGTTTTCTGTGTAATAGGTTTTTTTCCTCTCCTTCACTTAACAAAACAGACAAGTAGTGGCCACCCATATGTCTTATGTAAGTTCATTAACTTATAGCTACACAGCTAAGGTGAAAACAGAAGCCCCAAGCCAGGCTGGGTGATACCACGCACACACAGGTTATCATAACTAGCTTTGATATACCAGGTACTGCTGGAGAAGGGAATGGCAATCCACTCCAGTAATCTTACCTGCAGAATTCCATGGATGGAGGATCCTGGTGGCCTACAGTCCATGGGGTCACAGAATCAGACACGACTGAGCAACTAACACAACACAGCCAGGTACTGTGTCCTAGGTGCTGGGGACACAGTGTTAACAAGGTGGAACTAGCTGAAAACCTGGTGTGATGACTGTTGTGAAGTGGGATCAGTAGGAAGACTGGGGAATGTAATTAGGGGGTTAATCTAGTTGGTGGGAGGCTGTGAGGGAAAGTCACTCAGGAAGTGAGTAGTTAAAGAAGTAAGTAGTTATGAGGAAGTGGTAGTTAAGCTGAGACTTGAAGGCTGAGTAGGAGTAAGCCAGCTGAAAGAGAGGCGCATTAAGGAAGGAGAAACAGCATGCACAAAATACCTGAGACCAACGAGAACCTTCCCCATTCAAGGAAACTGAAAAAAGTGGACTATGAACAGCAAAGGAGAGCGCCTCCTGAAATGAGCTAGCCAAGAAGGCAAGGCTGACTGAGATGCCAGCTCCTTTCTTCCCTCACAGTAAAGAACAGGTAGCAGTGGTATAATTCTGGCTGTGGCCATTGCTCAGATTTGAGGTGTGCCGGTCTCAAAGCCACCTTTCTTACCTTATAGCTGACGCGAAATCATCAGATCTTCGACCTACTTATTTTTTGCCAGATGTATTTTACATTGCCAACTCCCCCCCCCCCTACTTTGCAGAGGTGTAACAGACAAAACTCTAAAATATTTAAAGTATACAACCTAATGATTTGATATGCATATATATTGTGAGTGGATGTCTAAAATTGAGTTATTATTAGTACAAGTTTATAGCATTTAAATCTTAGGGCCAACAAACTCTTAACTCTACATTCTATCATAGGTATTAAGTTGGTACTGGGTACCTGAGGGGCAGAGGTCCCTGAGATTTGTAGGGCCACTTTCTGTAGCCCCTTCAACTGTGAAGAAAATCTGCCATTGCAGGAGTCAACTTGACACTGCACAGCAGCCCTGCTCTGTCTCCAAAGAAAGCAACTTTTCTTTTTAATTGATCCCCAGAGGTGCCCTCTTCCTTCCAGACCCTGACCTGACCCTATAGGGAAGTTGTGTATCCAGTTCTTCAGTGATATTCCTTTTCTGAGAATAGCACTGGGCAAAATTTCTCTGCCACGTTTGTCATCTTCCCTTCTTTCATTTGGCTCACTGGCTACCCAAATTTGCCCACATTGGCATTCTCAACATTCCCCTCCACCCAAGAACAACAACCTCATTGAACAACAACAAGAAGAATTGATGATAAAACAAATAAACAAACAGACACACACACACACACACAAACATAGCCTGAGTGATACAATACAGAGACAGCACAAGCTTTTGGGTGACTTTATACTAAAGTGTGAATGACTGAAACATGCATACCTTCTCCAGTCTTCTTTGTGAAAAGTACGTTTTCTTTTGTATATTTTTATTTTAAAGAAGTTTGCCTATTAGCCTGAGGTTTTAATGAGCCACTGGATCAAAATGAAGCCTTTCTAAGTGCATAAAGTACTTCAGACCACAGGGTCATTTTTTCTGAAACCTTTGGCACTATTACCAGTAGGCAGCCACAGACAGTGCCAAAAGGAATGAGACTCTGGACTGATTTCCATGTATTAGTTGTTTCTCCCCTCTTCAAAATCTATCAAATGTTCAAACCTGTGGACACAAACAGGAACACACTGGGGAGAAGAGTCTCGGGGGCGGAAGATCCTCTACTCCTCGTCCCATGCGCCTCACCTCCTCACACACGCACACTCCTCCATCTCTCACCTTGCCAGGGACCTGCCCCAAGGTGAATAGCATCCCAGTGGGGCTAGAGGCACTAACAGAGTCCTGCTGCTTCTTCAGCTGCTGGAAGTGCCAACCTCTCGCATGCCCAAACCTGATCCTTCTACAGGACACTCAGCCAGGGCCTACAGCGAGTGACCGACCCTCCCATTAGAGGCGCTGCCATCATCACCTGCCCAGGCCTGAAGCCCGGCACGCAGAGCCGCGGCGTTCACCCAACCGCAGCAACCCAACCGGCTCTCGAGGCCTCAGTTCAGGCGAGCACAGGACCCTCTATTTGGGGCTCTTTGTTCGCCGCCTTCCTGGTTCCTGCTCTTAAACCTTCCTCCCAGCAGCCCCCACCAGCGCACCGACCTGCAGGAAAGTTGCTCCCGAGCTGTGGAGGGGCGTCATCGCCTCCTAGCAACGCTCCTAGCAACCGGATAACATCTGCTCCCTCTGGTCCAATGCGAGCTGAGAACAGCTGCGCGCCCGCCTCGCGTTGCGAACCCCGAGCGAGAGGCGCTTCAGAGACTGGAGGGACGGACCTGCAGGAGCCAGGGCTGCCCGCCGAGCTGCAGTTGCCGCCGCTGCCACTGTCGCGCCGCCGCCACCGCCGTCGCTGTCGCCGTCAGTGCCCTTCTGAAGAGTGACAGCGCCGTAAAAGCGGGAGGGAGCACCGAACCCCGCGCCTTTATGAAACAGGTGCATGCGCCGGTCTCCTGGTGAGTGGACCCAGCTCGCAAGGTATGTCTGAACTTATCCAGCCAGGTGCCCGCCTCAGGCTCAGAAAAGACTCTTTCATTGAGGGCGTGGATCGGGACGTGTTCTGGGATCCCACTCCGCCCCAGCCATTGAAAAGTAGCTAGCTGGTGGTCCCGAACAATATGATTTGATTTTTCTTCTTTAAATCTTGGGATTGTTCTTGCAGATGCTCCTGCCCGTCGCTGTTAGGTTTGTGCTCGGAAGTTTTCAATCCTCCCTGTTTTTCCTTTGACTTTACTGCCTGTGTGCAGCTAGGAGGGCTGGAAGCAGTGAGCTCCCAAAGAAAACCTGTGGTTAAGGCGAAAAGGATAGTGTAGCTTCGGCTAATTGAATCAACACGTATGGAGAGCAACATTCTTAGGTCCTGCTCTGGAAAGGGTCCATTTGGCTGGGAGCAGCCAGTTCACTGTTACTCAATCTCCTGAAAAGTAACCATAGTAACTCACCTCTCTTTTGACGGGATCCTCCTCATTGGCTGCCTATCTTCCTTTGGAAAGCTCATCTCTCTAAATATAGAAGATGATGAGATCTGTAAGCATACATCCATGTAAAAATAAAGGTGCAGTTAAACATGGCCCTTTAAAGAAAAACTGTCTTCAAAGATAAAGTGCCCTTTGACAATTTCAAATTTTGTGAGAAATAGTGTGTATTCCGGTGAATGATTGAGTAAGTCTGTTTTGAGTTAACTGCTGAATTGTTACTTTAGAGAGAATATTTCTTGAAATCATACAAAAATCTGGCATTTAAAGAACTAATTATATCTGTTTTTTAAAAATCAACCTACATCCCCCCAAAATTGCCCAGTAAATATTTGATGAGATGTCATTCATTTCTTTCCACATTTCTTAGAATAGTTGAGTCCTCATGTTTACAATTAAATTAAATGGAGAACATTATAGTAACTGTGTATTTTTGAAGGTTTACTTACTTCTTTGGTCCAGATCAACTCCACCTCAAACATCTTAGAGTCTTCCTATTGCATGCCTTCTCCTGACTTGATAACCAGTTCAAGTCAGTGCAATGCTGACTCTTCCAATGTTATTTGTTTCTCTCCTTGTTTCAAAATCTCAGGTAGCCATTCATGAGTCTGAGGCTTTGAGAAATGCTCACTGTGAAAAGGGGAACTTTCACCAGATTTTCTGAAGCTGTCCTAGAAATACACTTTTCAGATTGATTCAGCATTACCAGGTAATCACTAGCTTAAAAGAAATTACTGTTTAAATATGTATCCAGAGAAATAAATGCTAATGCAGCATTACCATAACTTACAAGATCAATATAAGGGGTTGTTTATATAGATGGTTGCTGGGTAGAAGTCAATAGAGGTTTTCTGTAGAAAGGACATTTGTGGGCTGGCAGATTTTCCTCTTGAAGACTCATATGAGTAGGGTGGGGCCAAATTAGGTAGCCTGGCTTGGGGAACATGTCAAGCGGAAACCCTATGAGCACGTTGGTACATGTCCGAAATGAAGGCAATAAAAAGAGCTGTCTGCAAAAAGAGAATGTGGTGATTTTTAAAATTTAATTTGCATTAAAGTCATTGTGATAGAAACCCATGAGTGTCAAGCATTTTAACTCAATTTTCAGAATATAACATAGTCTTTTACTGAGTGTTCAGCCCTCCAGTGTTGTGTAACTTCCACATGTACTGAGCTATCCATGTGCAGTTCCTGTAGGTAACCAGTCTAGCAGATTATAATTAAATACATAAAAATATACCATGGCACATTTCTTCTCTTTCCTTACCTCCTTTTGCAAAAATAAATAATTAAACAATTTTATTCAGAAACCTATTTGAAAATTTATTCTAATCTGGTTGTTTAGTTTTTATGGATGTCATGAGACTTTACAAGTACTGGTCTCTTTGATCACTTATTGAAATATCCATAGCTTAATAATTTTAAGCACTAAAGATGACTGCTTGAGTCCCAAAATATTTGTTTCATTAGTCTTTAGCACCACCCACCTGTTTTCCTTCCTCCATCATAATTACTACATTTTATGGTGAGAAACAAATCCAAAGAGACCAAAAAGATTTACTGTCAGCTGTCATGCGATGCATATAGAGTTCTAGTCATGCTGTCAATCTGAGGAAAGTTTGAGTAAAGCAACCATAAGTATTGGCTCATGTATATGCATTATTAGTCTTTGCATTAGTAATTTATATACATCCTACCCCTATTTAATATGCATAGAAGTTTAAAATCATTCAGGGCCCTTCAATTTATGTGAATGAGTCTGCTCTTTCATTGAAACCACCGTCATAATCAAAAGGTCAAGTGAAAGGAGTTCTTAAATTTTAATTTTGATTCTATCATGAATGTATAATGTGCAGAATATTTACTGTGCAATCTTGATGACCATATCTATTTAAAGTCATTCACCAGAAAAGATTATCATGGTGTTTTAAATAAAGGAAAACAAATCATTTTAACCTAAGCATTTAACCCTAGAGACATTAGTAGATTCTAAGAGCGTGAAAAAATATTTCACCAATTTGTAATTAGCCAATGTAGCTAGTCTCTCTTGTCAATGTAACTAGTCACTCTTGTCAATGGGAAGACCAGCTGTACTTGAGCATATCATATCTTATAAAGAGGAGTATACTTAGGGTGCTAAGACTTAAGGCTGAGATCAAGCAAGTTGTAACTGAAATCAAGTTCTAGTTTCAATTTTTCATCCAGTACTCTATTTGGAAGTTTTTAGGTATTTATGAACATCATTCTGCATTCAGTTTTATGCCATGTTACTTTCGTGGGATTTAGAAGATGCTTGAAAACATGGAGAAATATTGAAAGGTTTAAGATGCTGAGGCCACTGCCTCTACATCTGGGCTTTCCACTGAGGACTCATGCCAGCTGGCTTTCACTGTCAAAATACCAACATCCCAACAATAGCTCTAGAGCCAAGGCACAACTGGTTTAGATTGTTGTATCTGTCAAAGCAATATGCTTCAGAACCCCAGAAAAAGCTTATATAATGAATTCAGAATCAGGGGGCAAATTTACCATAAATGTGCAGTACAAAAACTGAAGAAGTACACCTTTAGATATTGGGAGAAGCTAATTTTTGTCAGCACTCCCTGCCTTCCATCTTATTTTTTAATAAGTTGTCTATCTAGATAGTCTCAATACATTGCATTAATGTCTCCACTTTTTAGTCTAACACAATTATTTTTTAATTTTTATGATTAAATTTAACAGGCTAAAAGCAGTTATCTAGTTTGCTGCCATAATTCTCAATAGGAGTGGTAGGAGGATATTAACAAAGGATCTGCTAGTGTTATGTTCAGTATTGTAATGTAACTATACTTAGAAAAAATTAAGCCATTTCTCATGCTATAACGTATAGAAAGTAAAATGCAAAAAAGTAAATCTTCTTGGTAGGGAGAAATATATAGGTCTTCTAAATATTAGTGATAATTAAGAGGGGAGGAGAGACAGGGAACCCGGAAAATACCCTCCATGGTGGTGTATCAGAATTTGTGTTGTTTTTAAAATGTGTCTTAAAAGGGGGCATGGGTTAAGATGTGAAGAAAAGTTGGGGATGTGGCAAAGAGAATCAGGACTCAGAAACCTGTAGTCTTATTTTACCGCTTTATGACTCAATATCTAATGTGGGGGATAAGACATCTACTGAGTGGTATGCATGAATTGAACACAATGTAATTTAAAGAAGTATCTATTACTCTTTAGAATAAAGGTGCCCTGTGAATAAAGAACATTTTATCACCAGAACAACTCCAGGTGGTGACATAAATGAGATATTTATGAGTGAGGGCAGAGAATTAACCAATTCCAGAGCAAGATGTTTGAGGGCATGGAACCCAAAGATATGAGGGCCAACCGTACAGTACAAGTTTACATGAGGGACTTGAGTATCTATAGATTTGGGTATCTGTGGGGGCCCTGGAACCAGTGCTCTGATATTGAGGAATGACTTTGTATTCTTAGTGAGAAAGTTAATGATTAGTTCTAATTTATGTTTTTCTACAACACTTCTGGATATCTGGCTTAATGTTTTTGGTGATATACCCAAACTCGATGGTAGTATCAAAGTGGCAGAAAATGAGGGTGATACAAATGAGGTACTTTTGAAAAGACTACTGCTTTGAACATTGGGGTGCATGGATATTTTCAAATTAAGTAAATTTGTAAAATTAAGTAAATCTTTTCAAATTTGGATATATGCCCAGGAGTGGGATAACTGGATCATATGGTAGCTGTGTTTTTAGTTTTCAAAGGAATCTTCGTACTATTTTCTATATGACTGTTCAGTTTACATTCCCATCAACAGTGTGGGAGGGTTCCCTTTTCTCCACACCCTCTCCAGCATTTATTGTTTATAGGTTTTTTTTTTTTGTATTATGGCCATTCTTACTAGTGTAAGGTGATACCTTAGCACTATTTACAATAGCCAAGAGGACATGGAAGCAAAGATGTGGTACATATATTCTTCCTGGGTGTCTCAGTGGTAAAAGAGTCCACCTGCCAATGCAGGAGAAGTGGGTTTGATCCCTGGGTTCTATCCCTGGGTTGGGAAGATCCCCTGAAGAAGGAAATGACAACCCACTCCAGTATTCTTGCCTGGAGAACCCCATGGAGCCTGGTGGGCTGTAGTCCATAGGGTACAAAAAGTTGGACATGACTTAGTGCCTGAAGAGCAGCAGCAGCAGGTGCATATATACAATGGAATATTGCTCAGCCTTAGAAAAGAATGAAATAATGCCATTTGCGGCAACACGGATGGACCTAGAGATTGGCACACTGAGTGAAGTAAGGCAGACAGAGAAAAACAAATATCATATGATATTGCTTACATGTGGAGTATAAAAAAGGGTACAGGTGAACTTATCTACAAAACGGAAATAGAGTTACAAATGTAGAACATAAACTTATGGTTATCAGGGCATAAGGGGGGATAAATTGAAAGATTGGGATGAACATAAACACACTACTACCTTTAAAATAGATAACTAACATGGACCTCCTGTGTAGCACTGGAAACTCTACTCAATACTCTGTAATGATCTACATGAGAAAATAATCTAAAAGAAAGAGTGGATATACATTTATGTATAGTAGACTCACTTTGAAACTAACATTATGAATCAACTATACTTCAAAAAAAAAAGGCTACTTCCATACACATAGAAGGGATTTAAAACCCTTCTCTTTGAGCAACAGACTGGGGTACCTAAGGAAGTAGAGCATTTCCCTAGACATTGTTGATAGTTTTTGTCACCTCCACCTGTCAGTGTGGTTGCTTTGCCAGTTTTCTTTCTGATTCATTCCCACTTTTCAAGGTAAAAGGTAGACTATAAGGGAGCCTCATCCTTCAAAATAAGGAGTGCAGTTCCGAGGGGTGATAAGTCACAAAACTTCCCCCAGGAACCTGCTTCACTAGGTCTCTCTCATTAGGAGGGCCAAATCTCATCATGTAGGCTTCAGTGCAGTATCAAAGGTAAATATGGTTACCTGGCTGATCCTATCCATTTAAAGATGTTCTCTTTGGTTCCAAGACCATCACCAGTGAAACAAGGTAGGCATGTGAAACATCAAATGGTCTTTTATTTAATATTACATATCTGTGCTTGGGGCTCTCTTCTATGCTGCTAGTTTCTTGAAAAAAATCTGTAACTCCCTGGCTGTCAGTATCCCTTGGAAGTTCCTAGGAACGTTTTCCAGAAGCTGCAGCTTGTTGGTAATTTTAAACTGCCAGTAGGGTCAATCATGTGCCTGGGGTGGAAGATACTTCTGAAGGAACAGGTTGCTCCATTGATTCATGGCTAAAAGCTGGCAATGATTTCTGCTCCTCTAGAGCATATTATCCAGAAAGGTGCCAGGCAAGAGGTTATGAGGGAGAAGATTGATGGGATATTGCTAAACATCAGCAAAGCTAAAGGTCTACAGAAGATGTAGCATTACAGCCTTGCATATTGCACCTGTCTGTCTTCTTGAGTCCACTCACAGATGTTCCATGCATCCTCTGCTTAACATGAAAGAGAGGACGGATGTCCTCCGTACAACGTAGTGCTGCTGAGTGGCGTGTATACACTCACATGTATGGCTTCAAAAACAAGGCCACTGCAATAGTAATATGTAGTATTGAGCAGGAAATATGTATGACAGGCTCTCAGTGCTTTTTAAACATCTCATTTAATCTGCACACAACTCAATGATTTTGATATTTGGCCTCACTTAATCAATGAGAACTGACTCATTGGAAAAGACCCTGATGCTGGGAAAGATTGAAGGCAGGAGGAGAAGGGGACAGCAGAAGATGAGATGGTTGGATGGCATCACTGACTAGATGACATGAGTTTGAGCAAGCTCCAGGAGTTGATGATGGACAGGGAAGTCTGGTGTGCTAAAGTCCATGGGGTCGCAAAGAGTCGGACACGACTGAGTGACTGAACGGAACTGAACTGAACCAATGGGAAACTCAGGGTTCTTTGAGATTAAATACTTTGTCCTAAGTCACCAAGAAAGTAAATTGTAGGACTGGGATCAGAACCAGTGCCCCAGAAGATTGTGCTGAAGTATCTGTAGCCAATGCAGCAAGATTGCACAGTGTAATTAATAGTGAGAGGTAGAGTAGCTCTCTGTAAACAGGTGTGCCCATGGCACTTAAGGAAGGATTTCAGTAGCTTTGCCATCAGCAAAGCATTACGTAGATACATAGGGATACATGCTTTTTTAAAGCTCATGCCAGGCTAATGCTAGGCAAAGAAAGAGAAATCATTGAGAGACTGGAAGCTGAGTCACATGGTTTGTCCACATCACTGGTTGTTGATCTGACTAAAAGCTCTTTATTTTCCCCATTGATCAAACTCTTCCTTTGACTTTGGGTACAGATGCATACAGCCAATAGGATGGTCTAAACTCTGTTTTTGTGGTATATTGATAAAAGTATTGTGGGGTAGAAAATGAAAACCTTACCAAAATTAAGATATGTTAAATTCATCACTTCTTTACCATTTCTTAGGTTGTTTTACAGTCTTGGATAAAGAATGGTTTTACTATGACAGGAGTTGTCCTTTTATGATCGTCTGTACTCTTGAAGTGTTTGTAAATTAATTTGCTGATGATTTTTCCTTAATGTACTGCCCGTGGGCTGTGCACCAAATGAAATCACTTGTGCACTAATGGGATTTCAGTTGTCTGGAGGCAGAAGCAGAAGAGTAAGAAAGAGCATTTGAGCAACCATTTGTAATTACATTTTAAACATTTATTTAAAGAAATATGTATAAATTGTTCTGTCAGAACTCTAATGACAAGGATGGTCATTCTGTTCTGTGACTTTTCATTTGATTGTTGACATTTTAGACTAGGAAAGACATTGAGGTTGGCGCAGATATTTTATGTATCCAGAGGTTAGAGTATTAAAAACAATTTGAATATTCAAGTCAGCATTAGCCATTTTACTTTCAGAGATAAATTTAGGCTCAGCCTCATTCAGTTTTATAATTTATATGCTGTTCTCAGAGTTCAGGACATGGATTATGAAGACATAAGGTCATTTTACTTTTTCTTGTCTATTTCATGAGCTTTATTTGAATAACAGGCTGGGTTGAGTTGGGCTTTTTAGTTATGGGAGAATTATATAAATAGATTTACATACATTTACTGGGCCATACCAAGCAAACTTATTTGGAAATTCAGAGTAACTTTAGTTCTCCAAATGACTATTTGGATATTTTAAAAAACAGTTATATTTCCTTCACCCGAAATGTATAACCAGTGACAATATATCTAGAAACACTTTCTTGGAGCTGTTATAGTATCTGTGCTATTTTTATCTTGATCATTTGAAATGCACTTTTGCAGTCATCTGACTCTCTAGTTGGGGCTTCCTAGATGGTTCAGTGGAAAAGAATCCACCTGCCAATGCAGGAGATGCAGTAGACCTGAGTTTTATCCCTGGGTCAGGAAGATCCCCTGGAGGAGGAAATGGCAACACACTCCAGTATTCTTGGCCTGGAGAATCCCATGGACAGAGGAGCCTAGTGGACTACAGTCCATGGGGTTGCAAAGAGTTGGACACAGCTGAGCACATGTGCACATGCACGTGCGCACACACACACACACACACACACACAGATTTAAGTCTCTAATTACAATCTAGTATCTCTGGGAGGCAGGGTGGTAGAAAGAATCTTAGGGTCAAAGCTAGGAGGCCAGGCTAGGATTTACTTCTGGGATAGATCTGTGCCTATTTGCCCTAATAAGAACTAGGATTTGATTGAGTGCTTACTATATTGTGGGCATAATGCCAATCACTTTCCACGAATTATTTCAGTGATCCTGTGAGCCAGTGTTTTTTTCTATCCCCACTTTACAAATGAAATTTGTGGAGCATTCATGTAAGTTTCTCAAGGTCACACAACTAAGAAGTGGTGGATCTGGGCCACTTCCATCTGCCTCCAAAACCCAGACTGTCAGCCACACACACCAAATTGAAAACCACTGAATCCTTCTGGGTCTCAGTTTCCTCATCTGTAGGTCATGTAGGCTGAACCACGTGATCAATAAATAGTTCCCAGCTCTGAATTTTTTGAATTCTCATCCAGCCAAGAAAACGGATGTAGGAACTTATGTTTGCTATATATTTTAGCCTCAAAGTGGCTAAAAGCATCCTCCAAAATGTGATGCTGAAAACACTGCGAATAGCTAAACAGCATGCAAGGAAGTAATTGTCAAATGGATACCAGCTGTGAAAGCTTTTCAGCATTTCAACAACCCATGGGGGTATTTTGTAAGAGCAATAAACTAAGTGGCTAAGTGTGTTGCCCACAGAGCTGAGATACAAATCTAAACCCCTGAGAATTTACTGTGTTTCCAGGGTCCAATACATTCTCTATCTTAGGATAATTGCCTGAATACAGCAGACAGAATCTTTATGAACCTTGCTTGGGACCATTCATATTTTTTGGTCTTGTTGTTAAATAAAAAATATTTTACCAGAGCATCACTTGGTTTATTTGATACTTGTTTCTCTAAGTTGCCACCTGCTCTGCCTTGTGTCATTCACTAAAAGGTCTTTAGTTGGCTATTAATGCTGTAGACATTGCATTAGTTTGTAAAATAAATGAATATGTGTTTACTTCCAAATATATATGTGAATATATATACATATATATATAAATCTTTCCTCACCCTTTATTGCTCTATAGTAATTCATCGAGCCTTGTTTAAAAAAAAAAAATTAGTGACCTGTCCAGTCGTTTATAATGCTAATAACTGTCAGTCATTGATATTTCTTAATGTGAACCGAGGAATTTATGTTGAAAAGTGATCTCATTCATTTTTCACTACTAGTTTAAATGGAGTCTGGCTTTGCTCATAAAGCTAAAACATCTAAGCCAATGTAGCCAATGTCACAATAACAACAACAAAAATCAATCAAGTCAATTGCTTGGCAGTCTCACGATTAGGCAATCAGTTGATGGGCTGAACGTTCTGTTTTCAACTTGCTCTTGTAGTGCTACTACTACACTTGCCTAATGCTATGACATAGAGGCTCTCAAAATTCAGTCCCCAGGTCTGCAACTTCAGCATTACCTGGGTATTTGTGAGAAATAGAAATTCTCTGCTCCTAGCCCAGACACAATGAATTAGAAGTTCTGGGGGTGGGACCCAGCAATTTGTTTTTAGGAGAGACAATTCTGATGCTTCCTAACTTTTGAGAACCATAATGGCATCAATGGGTTAAGTGGTTTAAATGAAATCGGTGATTCTTATGGTTGCCCAGGGGAAGAATGAGGGGAAGAGATAGGGAATTGGGAATTGACATGTACCCACTGCTATATTTAAAATGGATAACCAACAAGGTCCTACTGTATAGCACAGGGAACTCTACTAAATGTTATGTGACAGCCTGGGTGTAGGGGAGTTTGGGGAAAAATGGATGTACATGTATGGCTAAGTCCCTTTGCTGTCCACCTGAAACTATCACAATATTGTTAACAGGCTATACTCTAATATAAAGTAAAAAGTTTAAAAAATGTAAAAAAGCAATAAGTAATAATTAATTGTCATCATAGAATAACCCAAAGTTTCACCTACTTATTGATTCAGTCCTTTAAAAATACACCTAGTGTTAATGTGTTAGTAGCTCAGTCATATCTGACTCTCTGCGTCCCCGTGGACTGTAGCCCGCCAGGCACCTCTGCCCATGGGATTCTCCAGGCAAGAATACTGGAGTGGGTAGCTATTCCCTTCTCCAGGGGAGCTTCCCAATCCAGGGATTGAACCTAGATCTCCCTCATTGCAGGCAGATTCTTTACCATCTGAGTCACCGGGGAAGCTCAAAAATACACCTAAGAAAATGTTAACTACAAAAACAGCCCTTGAGAAAACTAGGTTCATTGATGTTTTCATTACAAATAATTTTGTTTTCCTTTTTTTCTAACCTCTGAAATCTGTGAAAATTTCATATAAACTGAGATGTGCTAACTGAACTCAGGAATTGTGTACTGACTTTTTCAGTTGTGAATGATCATTGCACATTCATCTCTTTTTAGGTCAGACACACCAGTGGTTTAAAATTCTTATTTCCCTTACAGAACATGCCAGCTCTAATTTAAGGCTCTCTTGGGTTTATAATCCACAGCGGTGCCAGTGAAAATTTGGAAAGTTTTAGGTGTGATTTTTTTTTTTTTTTTTGATAGATTTTCCTACTGGTTAAGGAAAACCACCCAGCTACAAAAAGCTACAGGAAATGTTATACAGATGCCACCAAAAGGAGGAAAAACTTAGGAGAGTCATGTTTTTGAAGAGTACGTTTTTAATAGTTAAGATTTTAAAAATTCAAGATGTCAGGGAAAAAAACATCAAATGTCTTAACCATGAATTGATTTGGCCAACATGTTAATAAACTACTCATTTTATGAATCAAATGGTCTCAACACCCAGAAATATTCAAAGGTGTGTTTAAGGCTAAAATTGATAATGCTTAAATTATAGATTTTTTTTTTCTTGATCTGGTCTACTGAGGTTGAATGAGTACTGAACTGGACTCAATTTCTATTCTCAATTCATTCAGTTCTTTTGCTAGGAAGCTACTTCTGTATCTTTAGGTTTCAAGGCTATACTTGCCTCTTTTCCGTGATAAGAGCACCACCTAGTGTACACACTAAAAATTCCCTTTAAACCAAACCTGAAAATTGGCCTTAGAATACCATCCTTCCCTAAACAAGTTAGGATTTTCAATAATAGTGTATTAAAGGAGAGAACAACATTCTTACTTTAAAAATTATACCAAGGTCAAGATTTCTAATCAGTACGATATTTGAACTGTTTGCTTATGATTAACCTATGCTAAACCGGGTGTTATGAGGATGGTTATACCATGACCATGTAATAGGGTTTGTCTGTAGACATGGAATTATTTCTTTAAAGTATATAATTGGGTCACCAACCATTTTACATAGATTTGGTTAACCAAGAAACATTAAATGCCTTCTGTAATGGAAGCAGTATAACTAAAAGCATGATGAAAAATAACATCTCTTTTCATTCATTTTGTGCATCAATTTCAGATGTGGATATGTCTTGACATTAAATGGCATGACATTAAATAGAGGATTGGGGGCTTTTCTGGTGGTTCACACAATAAAGAACATGCTTGCAGTGTGGGAGATCCCTGGGTCAGGAAGATCCCCTGGAGATGGGAAAGGCTACCCATTCCAGTATTCTTGCCTGCAGAATTCCATGGACAGAGGAGCATGGCAGGCTACAGTCCATGGGATTGCAAAGAGTTGGACAGACTTAGTGACTAGCACTTCAAGAATGTATTATAATTATAACACTTTGTTTCTGAGGGGCTGCATAAGGAAATAAATATAATTCTCCAACCTTGAACCTATATTTTAGGTCTGAATAGTGTCATTTGCCTGCAAACAGGCTTCTTAGCCACAGGACAATTGCCACTGACTTCTTCACTGTAAGTAAAGAGAGAATGTTAGTTTCTGGGGTCACCAGTTTACTTTGACAAGTAGAACTTTTGTTTTTAAACACTTTTGCTACATTAAAATCTGACTTTTCTCCAATTATTTTATTTTGTTTAGCTTATCCAACAAAAGTATTAACATATACATTAACAACGTCGAAAGTAGCCTACTTTAAGAGAAAATATGCAGAAGAAGAAGATTTACATCAAGATTACCATGGCTATTTTCCAAAAGTAAGGGTATACTTTTAAATTTTGTTTGAGTCTTGTCAATAGCAAAGGCTCTTGTTTTCATTTTTCTAAAATGTCGATTGAATGATGGTTGTATTTGCTTTTCAGCACCTGATATTGCCTGAGGACAGGACTTGCATTCTTAAACTTTCGCTGGAGAAGCTCAGATTTCTTGAAGACCCAGAAACCTACTTGAGAAGGTCTGTGTTAATTAACAATTTGCTGAGGAAGATCCACCTAGAGACGGAGAAAGAGAGCTATGAATACTTTAAAGAAGCTCCCTGTTATAAGACTGCTTATTCTGATACAAGAAAACGGCTGAAGTTTATGGTACAGGAATGCTGTTCTCAGTCCCTCTATTACGAAGAGCTGCGTTCATATCATATCGTGCCTTATGCTTCGGAGAATGCCATTTATGGAATGGGCTACACTAGCAGCCACTTGGAGCAAAATTCTCAGTTGCTTATTTATAAAATGAATTAGAATTAACTGTTAAAGTCCATTGATACCTTGTTTCTAAATGCCTGAACTGTTCATAGTGAAGATGTTAACATAAGGCACTAATTACCAGTGCCCTTGAGATCAGAGATGAGATGCATGCTGAACTGATTGGAGAGAACCCTGGTTATTATTCAGCAGTCCTTAGTATCATCCAGCCAAATTGAAAATATGTCCATGTATTATAAAGCAGAGAATAAGTGCTTTAGAAGCAAAGTTTTCTTGCTTTTTTTTTTTTTTTTTTTAAAGATAGTGTGTGTAGGAAGGGACCTAAACTAAGTTCCTTTGCCGATTTAAACATTTCAAACCACCTATTTCCAAATTCTACCACTTTTCGTGGTAAGTAACAGATTCATATTAAACAGATAATGTCTTGTCCCTGAAGATTAAGGGTGGAACAAATTTAATCTTCTGTAAATGATGAAAGGAAGGGTCAGTCCTTTCTGAAATGCTTTGGTTTGTCAAGCATTGTGCCAAATAATTGACACCATTCTCCTTTTACCATTAGTGACAATTCAAGATGTGGCCAACCTGCTACAATTTAACTGCTGAATGTTAACAACCAGAACACTCCACACTGATCCATTTTACATTTCTTTTTTTTTTTGCTTCATAGAATTTTCTCTTTAAAAGTGGAATTTATAAAATAGCCTTGCAGATGGGCTTATCTCTAAGTTCTAGGGGTCAATTAAAATTTGTGGTGGGCCTTTAGTTGCATTTAAATTTATTTATGATGTCACATTTACAGGCTGTGAAGCTCAGGAAATGGGTAGGCAGGTCATATTTGATTTTAATAGGCAGATAACTTTAAAGAATATTATCTGCAAAAAAAAATGGTGAGAACAAGAAATCCTACATGATGTTGTTTCTTCATCTGAGAGTTCATTTAAGGCTGTCTAGATGAACCTTTGCACTGATTTTTGTATAATAGTTGACCGTTCACTATTTGACAAAATGTTTCAGAATGCCTTTAGTGGTGAAGTTGAGATAAGTTCCTATATTTTGCAATTTGAAAGATAATTAGTTAACAAGTTGCATAGCTTCCTGAAATTGTTTGAAATGGTTCATGATGTTCTTTGAGGTTTGAGTGAAATGTCTGATTTCAGTGTCTGGACTTTTGTTCCATGGCGCACATCATTTAAAGAATTGTCATTAACTGATAAAACAGATTGGAAAACTAGGTGCCAAAGGTACATTTAAGAAAATACCAAAGACCCAAAGATGAGTGTTAGATAGACTATGATAATGAAGATAAGAACCTAAAGTAAGGATTATACAGGACATGGAAGAACATTGTTAAAGGGATTTGGAATGATATGCTTACCAATGTGCTTTCAGAGCTCTTTATACATACATGATAGTAACAGTCAAGGGCACTGCTTGGACCTTCAGTGGTCCAATGTTTTCACAAATCTAAACATTGTGACTTTTCAACATTGTATCTTCCCTTGTTGAAGGCCATCTTGTAATCAAGAAGGTCTTTATCTCTTCAAGAGAATTTTGTTTTTAGTTTTGATTCACTACTTGCTCCCTCTAATGAATTATCAGGGTGATTAACATGGATGCTTTTGGTATAAAGAATATGCGCCCCCTAATTAGCATGCATTGTTAAAGACCACATAGATATATAACTGATAAAATTATCAGGTTTCTATTTAATTGCTCAGTCAGAATTAGAGAAAAATGATTTGGAACAAATTGAAAACTTATAATTGGGGCTAATTTTTAAGGCAATTTAGTATGAATGGTGAGATAGCTTTGACATACAAATATATTTAAAAATTAATTTAAGGGCAAAATGTGTTACCAAATTTCAAAAACTTTATTTCACTACTTATACCATACCTTACTTCTCAGAATGTGTTTATTAAAATGTAGTTTTCTTAAACAATGGAAATATTAATTGAACCGACACCAAATTTGATAGGATAATTATGTACTTTGAAAAATAGAATTAGTTCTCTAATAGTTTAAAACTTCTTACCAATAGGGACATTTGGCTTGGTTTAGGACAGTATCTATAAGAAAAACACACCAGTGCTAATAGATATGACTTACAAAAATGCAGCATATTGAAATTGTTTGACAATATAAGTGTGTATACTTTGGGACTGAAAAGAGAGGGGGAGAAAAAACTACCAAGAAAGTGTAATTTTGTAAAATTTGCTGTTTGTCTGAAATCTTAAAGCAAGAACTCTTGGGCAATGAACCTGTAACAGACATAAAGTCTGTTTTATTTGATGACATCATTAACTGAGCTCTCTGAATTTTACATTCATATACAGAGAAGGAACTGTCTTAGAAATCATTGATATTTGTGAATATGCTTCTCTTTTTTAAGAAATATGTGTTGATTTCAAACCAGGTTATTTAAAAACTATCTTTTAGAGCATTTAATTTCTTTTCCAATAAACAATTCATAGATAAGGAGCTGACTAATGTTATCTTGACTCATTGAAAAATTATAATTTGTGTTTAAACTACACTAGTCTGAGTTAACCAATAAGATTGCTGTGATTTTACCATGGCAACCTGTTACATAGGGACCTGCTCTACTGTCTCCATCCTACACACTGTTATGGGTGATGCAAAGGTAGGAAAACAATGACAAGTTTTGAAAACAGTGACAACTTTTTTGAACCTGGACATCTTTTCTTTGGTGACAAGAGTCATGCTTAAGGTAAGAAAGATAGAATGGGAAAGGTATGAGACTAATTTTGTGGGGGCCCAAACAGCCTAAAGTTCCCATAAAGAAGAAGAAAAACAAACAGAGAAAAAACAAGAGGAAGAAAAAAGGAGGGGAAAATACAGAGATAAAAGGAACAGAATTAGCAAGTGAAAGCGAAAGTTGTTTCATGTGAGGGTTGTTGCTTGCTTGCTTGCTGTACTCAATTGTTCTTCCCTATGTCTGCTGTACTTCCCAAATCTGAATACCCACAGTGTATTGATCTTTTCTTTTATTCACCAATGATGCATAAGACTAGATTCTATTCAGTATATACATGATTTGAAATGTGGTACCACTACAAAATATCCCTAAAATGGAACTCCTTGGGTAGATGAGAAAAGGAAAATTAGAAATTAAGTTGGTCGGGATGGGGAATAAGTGTAAATCTATGGCTGATTCATATCAATGTATGACAAAACCCACTGAAATGTTGTGAAGTAATTAGCCTCCAACTAATAAAAAAATTAAAAAAAAAAAAAAAAAAAAAAAAAAAAAAAAAAAAAAGAAATTAAGTTGGAAGAAAGACTGAACGGTGAGTGAGCCGGTGTACATGTGGTTAATCTCAAACACATGAACAGATTTCACTGTGCATCCCAAGATTTAGTAAAGTCAGTGCTAGAGGACTTGGAAGTAAGTGCGATTCCCCACCATTTATTGAACAAGTTATGAGTTGGGCATGGTGCCAGGGTTGAGGATACATAGGTGAGTGATGCACAATTCTTTTGTCTAAGCTGTTCATTGATGAGGGAGGAACTCAGAGATGTTTGGTTTTATTTTAAAATGTAAGAATTCTTTACTGGGAGTAGCACTTGCATTTCTCTTTTCCAAACTATGGGATGGTTGTCAAACAAGTCTCTCCAAAGGTGTTTGTAGCTAAGAAGATACACAGGAAGAAGAGAAGGTATACTGAGCTAGATTTTAGAGCAGAAGGAGAATACGTTTTGCTTTGCAGTGTATTTTATACTTGGAAGAATGAGAGAAAACCATTGCTGCAGAAGGGAGGTGTCACTCATCGCTGGGGCACAAGAGGTTGTAGGCGAGAAAGGGAGACCAGTGAAAGTGCAGAACAACTCCTCCTCCCCGACCTCTCTGGCTTTGATGTACTTTCCCATGGCAAATCAGGTTAGTATTGTCACGGATATCCCTGAAGTGATAGCAGAATCAGGAAATCACAGTCTGAGGGTTGTATATAATGTGTTCAAGGTTAGAGGGCAGTTTTCTTTAATTTGCCTTGTATTGGTAAATTGCTAAAATGAACCTCGGGATTTCTTAACAGCAGTTGCTGGAGGCATGCTTCTCTCCCAGTTGCTTCCTTTCTGAATCACAGCTCAACCAGCCCCTGTCCTTTCAGTCTGTTGGAAGTGGAGCTCATGGTTCTAAAACTCTCTCCCCTCTCTTTTTTAAAATTTTGATTGGTGTATAGCTGATTTACAATGCTGTGTTACTTTCAGATATACAGCAAAGTGAATCAGTTATACATATACATATAACCACTCTTTGTTTTTAAAGATTCTTTTCCCGTAAAGGCCAGTACAGAGTATTGAGTAAAGTTCCCTGTGCTATAAAGCAGGTTATTAGTTACCTACTTTATACTGTTGATACTGATTTGTTCAAAACTACTTGGAAGAAAGCAACAATTTGCAGTACTGGTTGAGCCCCCTTGAGAAGGGTTTCCAGAGTGTATCAAACTAGAATCCACCGTAGTTTCTTGATAGAATTATTTTAAATACTATTTGACATAGTCATTAAATAACTATATACTAATGTAATCTTTATGTTTCTAGAGTTCAATGTAACGGTTGTAATTTCTACATGTTTTGCTAAATACCTTAGTTTGGAAACAATGGAAGATCATGTGTAGTTAATTCAAGCAGTTGGTTCATGAGTATTTATGTAATATTTGAAATTTAAATTTATGTTCTTTTTTCCCATCAAACTTCATTACTGTACATCACCAATGTGACATGTCTCATGATTATTATTTCCTTATTAAGTGGGCCATGTCTAAAAGTTTGTCCCTTCATGGTTGAACCCTTTGGATTGTATTTCTCCATTAAAGTTTCTGTCTTTCCATAAAGATTATTCTACAGTTGAGTGGATAAAGAACATTCCTCTACATTAACACTTTTCAAATCTTGTGCATACAAGTCACCGGACATCAAGTTAGAATACAAACCCTTTTTAGTAGGCCCGGAGTGGAGTCTGAGAATCTGCATTTCTCAAGCTTCCTAGATGATGTGGGTGCTGCTGGCTCACTGAACACACTTTGAGTAGCAATGCTCTACATGGCTCTGAGAATGAAAATATACACTCAAGGCTACAGTCTTACTACTTTCAAAGCATGTGCATTCATGTCTGCTTTCCATAGAAATTTTTTCTTCAAAGAAATGAAAGGCAAGAAGTATCATCAGCTAATTTTTCAAATTGGCCCCAAGTATTACAATATTCTATATGGTAAAATCCCTAGAAAATGATTGATAAGTTTTATCTGCATCAAGTGCAGAAAGGGGATATAGAGGCAGTCATGTACCATTCTTGCATATCTGCATGGATTGAAGAATTTGGTAAACCTAAACTGAAAATGGTACTTGGAGCTTCATCTTCTTGTCTTGAACTCTTTCTTGAGCTTTATTCCATGAAAAGTCCTCCCTTTGGTACAGACATTCTGTTTCTCTTAAGCTGTTGGTGTCTGAGTGAGGGGTGGAGGATTGGTGTGAATGAGGAAGTCACCTGAATTGTCTGATTTGAGCATGCCAAGTAATTTTTGTCAGGCTCTCTTTAGATCTTAAATTGTTGGTATAGCTATTGTGAAATATAGTGCCATAAATTTGTCACAAAATGAAAGGAGAAAAGCAGAAATTTAGTTCTGTGGAATGCACTAAAAAACCAAGCAGATGGTGTTCTACAACATTTATGTGGGGAAATGTGTATCTGTTACATAATCTAAAATATGTCTTTTTCACATTTAAAATATTTGGGTCATGATTTAGTTTTTATTGGATTGTTTTTTAAACTTAGAAGAAGAAGAAAGGTCACTGTATTTTAAGGCATATTTGACATGTTACTAATAAAATTTTATTTCTGGTGAAATATAGGTGCTTTTATTAAGTAGGGGAGGGAGGGTCTTAAACTATGGCATTTGCCTTATGTCCCTCAATTCCAGAGGTCTCATTTTAAATGCATATAGCTATATTTCTTTGAACAGTTTATTTTCATCACAAAATTTGCTTAAATATTCAGAAGATATTTCCAGTCTCTTGGTGAATTTTTTCACTAGAATTGACCCTGAAATGTTTTTTAGATAGCATGAGTCATGAGAACACATGACAGAACTCACTCAATTTAGGTCTTATTCAAGTATGAGATCATAAGTCTCAGAGTCAAAGATAATTTTTCTACCCATAGAACAGCAGATGTACCTACTTATTGGTTCCTTATATTTGTTAGGCAAAGGGCAGGTGGTTCATACCAGGAAGATACATTAATAGATTGCTTCTGTTTCTAGTAGAAAATGGTGTTTATTATCAATTTTGCAAGCCAGTTATTATGATGTCCCCTATAATCCATTGACTTATGTGGGAAATCAATATCCGAGTATAAGCTATTTCCATATAACCAACATTAGCATCATGGACTCAATGAACATGAGTCTGAACAAACTTCAGAAAATAGTGAAGGACAGGGAAGCCTGGTGTGCTGCAGTCCATGGGGTCACAAAGAGTCAGACGTGACTGAGTGAACAACAAAAACATTTTTCTGTGTGCATCAAACAAGACAAAGGCTAGATTAATTTTAGTTATTTGAGCAATCTAGGAACAGCTAACCTGTATAAATTACAGAGACTTTCATGTATGTGTTAATGGAAACTTGAACACATATGGATGAACACATCTAAGAGGGTAACATAAAGAGCCAATTGGTTTCTGGAAGTGAAAAAAAAAAAATCCTTATATGTTATGTAAGTGCCTTGGACACTGCCTGGCTTGCAAAATTGATAATAAGCACCATTTCCTACTAGAAAGAGAAGCAATCTATTAATGTATCTTCCTGGTGTGAACCACCTGCCTTTTGCCTAACAAATCTATAAGGAACCAATGAGTAGTGTATTTTACGGTAATAAATCTTGTCCAAGTGATTCTTATTTTTTTCCATTTGCGCTCTATTTTGAGTCCAAAAGCAGGTTGTTATAATTTTCTTCCCTAATTTAAGGTTGAAGAAACATACACACACATACACACACTGAGAAATCACAGTTGCAGAGGGATGGGCTTTTAAAAATTTATTATTATTAAAAAGTAAAAGAAGTGTGAATACTCTAGGGTACTTCTTTTAGGAAGCCTGAAATCTACATGAGAATCCACTTTCCTGGATCCCTGCATAATTGAATGCAATTCAATTGATGCAGTCAGCATAGATGGAGAGAGCATCTCCAGATGACTGTCTGGGGATAAGAAGCAGTCATATTGTGGGAGGGAGAACCACAGAAACACCTGGATAAGCCACACTGAGAAGCATAAATATAGTAGCATTGTTGAGTTGATGGTAGCATGTACAGCAAAGGTTTAACCTCAAAACAAAGACCCAGCACAAAAAAACGATTTGATGATCTTTTCCCCTTGTTTTCCATTCCCCCAACATTACTTTCCCACTTCAGTGCACCCCAGCCCTGGCCCAGGCCCTCTAGTTGTGACTTGATTGCTTTCGCTGAAATTAATGGTTATGGCAAGTTCTACCAGGACCTATCTTTATAAAGTACTGGTTGAATAATCACAATCATTCCTTTGTACTGTGGCAGTTTTCTTAAAATCGTTTGATATGAGTCCACAGAATTAAATATCTTCCACAGTGTGAGGGCCACTCCCAAACATTCACTTCCCTGGAAGGCATTTTTACTGTTGCCCCATGAATTTTACAATTAGAAATGTTTGTAAATGGTACTGTATAAATACAAGTTATGTTGAATTATCATTACTCCTCTCTAGTTAAAAGAGAATATATTAAATAAACTATTGGTTCATACATACAAGCAGAATATGGCAACACTTCGATTACGGTCACAGTATATATGTAGTTTATAAAATTTCAAAAACAAAAATTTTATCAGTATGTCTCATATTCTCCTTTTTAAAATCAATTTGTGATACAAACTAGGTCACCATTTTTTAATTATCAAATTAAAACAACTTCATCCTCACTTGACCTCATTGTCAGGATGTCCAGTCTTTCTTCTGGGAACTTTCTTCTTTTCCAAGGTGTTCCAGTGCCATTTTCTCAGGTCAGCTTCAGCCCAACACAAGAAAGGAGGACCCTTGAAATCAGCTCATCTTGCCATCAAAGGTGGCAGTAGTTCAAGTGCCAATCTTGTGGTGTCACCATGGAGACCAATATCGGCCAGGACTAAGCCTTGTTACTTGTGGTTGCTGTGAATAAGGAAATGTCTCCTTATCTTGATTGCCCTATTTTTTAAAAACACGTGTAGGTTAAACTCCTTCTCATGTCAGACTCTCCAAGGAAACTTATGCTGCTGATATTAAATAATCAGGAGATCTAAATAAACCAGTAACTGTTGTTTCTATTTAGCTTTCAAAATAAACCAACTCTAAAAACTCTTCACTCTGCCATAGTTGATAGGCCATTAGAAACTGGGACAAATCTAAAATACTAAGTAGTTCACTGTCTCTGGTTTGAATTATGTCCGCTTTCCTGGATCCCTGAATAATTGAATGGAATTCAACTGATGCAGTCAGCATAGAGGAAAGAGATTTTTGCCTGGGGAGAAGAAGCAGTCATATTGTGGGAGGCGGAACCATAGAAACAACCTGGACAATGGATACAAAATGCACCAGGGACTTAAATATCTCTTTCCATATTTAGTCAAAAAAGGCCCTGGGCATGGGTCCAAAATTTTGTATTGCTGTTTTTCCTTCTTTGAGTTTGCTTTATGGGTGTGAGTGCATTTCAGACGGATGGCTAAAGTGATTGTTACTCTCACTTCTGTACATACTTCACAATTAATTTCTTTTCATTGGTTGGGTTTCATCCGAAGAAAGTTTTTTATTTCTTTGCATACTACTAGCCCACTGCTTTATAAACTTGTGCCCTATTGCTTTGGAACAAAAATTCAGTGATAGTCCTTGATGTAGAGTTTGACATTACCTGGGAGAATTCAGGTGGCACCCTCAACCATAATCAAAATTGCAGTATTGGAAAAATGCTCTCAGACATGGTGAAGAAGCTTATATTTTATATCTGAATTATAGTATGACAATAGTTCAGTAATGGTTCCAGCCCTTTTTCTAATATCCAGTTCTTTTCAAGACAACTCCACCTATAAAACATATCCTTAAAAGAAAGTCTGTAGGCTAAGTATTGACTTTAAAATCTTGACTTTCCAGTTGAAGTTTACTAGGAAAACTTATTGCCTTAGATATTTTGCTTTTTGGGTATTTCTTGTTGCCTGAAAAATGCCAAGCTATTTTTACAAAGTTGCTTTCCACACTGGTACCTTTGGAGTAGTCTGGAACTCTGACCAGGTCTGGGTCTGCCACCGTCCATGCCCTGACCATGCATATCTTCTTCTTGGATTAATCCTTTGGTCATTATGTAATATCCTTCTTTGTCTCTTGTTATTGTCTTGTTCCTGGAAATACTGCTGGCTCACTGGTAGGTAGAGCCAGGTCCCAGGGCCTCTGGCTGTAGGGACCTGAGGGTCCCAGAATTGGTGTGTGGGTTGGGTAGTGGGCTCCCTGAGGACCTCAGGGGGTTCCGAGGCTGGCGCCTGCCCCGCTGGTGGGCGCGGTTGTGTACTGGAGTCTCTAGCTGCAGGGTTATGGGAATCCTAGGGCTAGTGCTTGTGTACTGGCCTGTCAGGCTAGATCTTGGGCCCTCTGGTAGACAGGCCCATGTCTTGGGGTGGCTGTCAGATTAGGAGGTCTTAAGGCAGTCTACTCACTAGAAAGTGAAGCTGCAAATCTGCCTGGCTAGCTTCTTGGCCTTTGGCATCCCAATACTGGTGCTGACAAGCTGGTTGTTGATACCAGGACCCTATGCTAATGGACTAGAAGGAAGATTCCAAAATAGCACTTGCCAGAGCCAGTGTTTATGTGGTTGAACAAGCTCCCCAAAATGGATGCAGCCGGTGTCTTATGCCGCCAGGGTGAGCTTCAGTTTTCTCTTGCATCTCCAGGATACTCTCCAAGATCAGCAGGTATGTTTGACCCAGGTTCCTTTCAAATTATTGCCTCTGCCCTGTACTGCCTTTAAGAGTCGTATCTCTATTTTCCACAGCCTTCTGGTTGTCCTGAAAGTAAGCCTCACTGGCCTTCAAAGCCAAATGTTCTGGGCTAATCTCCCTGGTGTGGAACCCCAGGTAGGAAGTCCAAAGTGAGGCTCAGACCCATTGCTACTTGTGGAAAGTCTCTGCAGTTACTTGATCATGCACCAGAAGTCAAGATCATGTGGTATGGTCTTGACTATACCACAACTCTGCCTCTCTCATCTGTTTCATTGTGGTTCCTTCTTTATATCTTTCATTGTAGAATGTCTTTATGCTTTCTGATCGACAGTTGCTCTGCAAATAGTGGTAATTTTGGTGTGCTTCTGAGAGGAGGTAAGCTCAGAGTCTTCCTAATCTGGCATCTTGGTCAAGCTCTTCAGCTAGAATTAAAGAAAAGATAAAGAACTTCTTAGACAAACAAAACCTGAAAGAGTCCATTAATGCTAAGCCTACCCTAAAATAAATGTTAAATGGTCTTCTCTAAGTGGAAAAGAAAAGGTTACCGCAAGAAGTAAGAATCTATGGGAAAGGAAAAATCCCACTAGAAAAAGCAAATATATATAATAGTAAAGACTGTGGCTCAACCACTTAAATAAGCTAGTACAAAGATTAAAAATGAAAAAATTATAAAATAAACTATAACTCAAAACAGTGAAGCGATAGACATGAAGATGTGAAATGTGACATCAAAACACAAAAGATGGGGTAGGGAAGTAAAACAAATGTAGATCTTTTAGAATGTGTTTGAACTTAAATGACTACTTGTTCAAAACAAGAATATATAGTTATAGGTCAACATGTATGAACCCCATCGTAGCCGCAAATAAAAAACTCACAATAGACATACAAAATCTGAGGGAAAAAAAAAAAAACACAAGCATGTCACTAAAGAAAAACATGAAGCCACAAGGGAAGAAATTGAAGAAGAAAAAAACATAGAGGATTCTGCTGTGATTTATGTCCGAGAGTGTTTTGCCTATGTTCTCCTCTAGGAGTTTTACATTTTCTGGTCTTACATTTATTTTTTTTTTAATTTTTTTTTTTAAATTTTTTTAATTTTTTTTAAATTTTTTTATTATTATTATTATTTTTTTCCAGTGGGTTTTGTCATACATTGATATGAATCAGCCATGGATTTACATGTATTCCCAATCCCGATCCCCCCTCCCACCTCCCTCTCCACCCGATTCCTCTGGGTCTTCCCAGTGCACCAGGCCGGAGCACTTGTCTCATGCATCCCACCTGGGCTGGTGATCTGTTTCACCATAGATAGTATACATGCTGTTCTTTTGAAATATCCCACCCTCACATTCTCCCACAAAGTTCAAAAGTCTGTTCTGTATTTCTGTGACTCTTTTTCTGTTTTGCATATAGGGTTATCGTTATCACCTTTCTAAATTCCATATATATGTGTTAGTATGCTGTAATGTTCTTTATCTTTCTGGCTTACTTCACTCTGTATAATGGGCTCCAGTTTCATCCATCTCATTAGAACTGATTCAAATGAATTCTTTTTGACGGCTGAGTAATATTCCATGGTGTATATATACCACAGCTTCCTTATCCATTCATCTGCTGATGGGCATCTAGGTTGCTTCCATGTCCTGGCTATTATAAACAGTGCTGCGATGAACATTGGGGTACACGTGTCTCTTTCAGATCTGGTTTCCTCAGTGTGTATGCCCAGAAGTGGGATTGCTGGGTCATATGGCAGTTCTAATTCCAGTTTTTGAAGAAATCTCCACACTGTTTTCCATAGTGGCTGTACTAGTTTGCATTCCCACCAACAGTGTAAGAGGGTTCCCTTTTCTCCACACCCTCTCCAGCATTTATTGCTTGTAGACTTTTGGATAGCAGCCATCCTGACTGGCGTGTAATGGTACCTCATTGTGGTTTTGATTTGCATTTCTCTGATAATGAGTGATGTTGAGCATCTTTTCATGTGTTGTTAGCCATCTGTATGTCTTCTTTGGAGAAATGTCTGTTTAGTTCTTTGGCCCATTTTTTGATTGGGTCATTTATTTTTCTGGAATTGAGCTGCAGGAGTTGCTTGTATATTTTTGAGATTAATTCTTTGTCTGTTTCTTCATTTGCTATTATTTTCTCCCAATCTGAGGGCTGTCTTTTCACCTTACTTATAGTTTCCTTTGTAGTGCAAAAGCTTTTAAGTTTCATTAGGTCCCATTTGTTTAGTTGTGCTTTTATTTCCAATATTCTGGGAGATGGGTCATAGAGCGATCTTGCTGTGATTATGTCGGAAGTGTTTTGCCTATGTTCTCCTCTAGGAGTTTTATAGGTTTTCTGAGTTCGAC